>NC_067401.1:356372072-356672072 GCF_016432865.1 Antechinus flavipes
TCTTCCAGAGATGAGAACCAGCTCCTCCTGCTTATGCAGAATATAGGGAGAACTTTTAACTTATCAAATTGTTGGATCTGTGGTAGATCCCAACGACTGAGCTAATGGCCATGGGTACCATACCTTTAAGCCCCGCCTGGATCCTTAGTAACTGATCCCAAATTCATAATAGGACTGATTTCTGGAACTTAGAAGAGAAATATCAGTGGCCATTGACAGAAGATAGGATTTGTTAAACAGGGTAAAGTTTGAAGCTGGGAAATAGTGTATGTGAGTGGACTTAACTCTGGACAAGGTAAAAAACTTTTTCTTTCCTTATCTTGTAGTGGACACTGCAGTCGTTGTTGGAGCTCTTGGGAGCTCTGGCACAATTCCTGAGGAATTGCTGTGGATTGACAAAGGACTTCCTTTGTCTACTCTGTCTCTAGGCAACACGAGGGAAGGTACAAAGATTTGGAAAACTTAAGTTTTTACCTGTCTAGACATCAATGGGGTTGGTACCATGTCACCCCAGGGACACCTGGGAAACATGGGACTCCGTTTCCCACATTTTGGAATACCTTTAACCTAATAGGTCAATGGCCAGTTGCCAATTGTAGGAGGAAGGATCAGGGTTTATGGAAATGTCAGTATGTCACCTTTGTAGGGGAAGGTCCCCTAGGGACGAGAGACCAGCAATATTACCCTTTTACAAGGAATAGTTCAGACATTCTTGGGGGAACAACCTATTCTAATGGGTCATTACTGGATCTGTGGCTTAACTGCTTATACTCACCTACCTCTTAATTGGACAGGGATTTGCTATATTGGACTAATAAGGCCAAAATTTTTCTTTCTTCCTGAATAGGCAAACCAATATGATTTGGGAAGAGAGAAATGGGGTTTAGATACCTCCACTGGAGAGGTATACCTCCAGATTGGAGGTGCAAATGGTTGGGGTGATTCCTGGCCTCCAGAAAGAATAGTTAGAGTATGAGCCAGCCACTTGGGCTCAAGATGGAAATTGGGGATATAGAACCTCAATGTATTATATTTTGAACAGGATAATTAAGCTTCAAGCAGTTGTAGAAATTAACACCAGAAGGGGAAGTTTGTGTAAAATTAAATTTGTATTTTTGTTGTATAAAGATGTATAAAGATGGCAATGGAAATCTAGTAAAAAATCATTAAAAACATGAGGAAACTTGCTCCTGTTCAAGTACAGACCTGGACCTCACCGTTCAATACTTCTTGGTGATCCTGTTTTGGGGGAAGCTGGAGGAAGCAGCTCATTTGGTTTGGCCTTATAGCTCTCAGTAGTGTTATATTACTCCCTATCTGCATACCTTGTTTGATACGATTGTTAACCAGAATAGTCCAAAACTCATTACCTAAAATGATTAGGTTGGAAGAGAAAGCTGAAGGGTCTGTTAGATTGATGGTGTTAAAAGGACAAGAGTGGGAGTCAGTGGTCCAAGGAGATTAGAAGAGGATGAGGAATTCAATAGGGAATGTGAAGTTATGCTACAAGAATTTGAAGAGATCTCAGTGTATAAATGAAAGGGGGGACTGAACGAGATAAGGTGAGATCTTTCAAGACAGTTGTGAAAATCGAGTAAGGCTTCATCTATTTCAAAGTCTGAGTAGGCCTGAAGGACTTTAAGCATTAAATCAAGGGCATACTTAAAGTGTCTCCTCCCTGCTATTTTCCTAAAGGCATACTTAAAGTCTCCTCCCTGCTATTCCCCTCCCTATTATCCCCCTAAAGGCATACTTAAGCCCCCTTGTTATCCTCCCTATTTTGGCCAAATATGGGCAACTGTGTACTTACTGGTCAAGTTCAATTTCTTGGGTAGTTCGATCATTTAGAATGTAAGATCCTCAGCCAATAAGGATGAGGGTCAGTGGTGGGAGGGGAAATTTGTGTTAGGGGTTAAAAACATTGACCCTGCCCCCTACGGTGCTTCCTCCCTTGGATTGTCTGCTCTATTAGTAGGACAACCCACACATTACTAAGGGTCATAATGGCTAGTTTATTAGTAACTCAGCTTGCCTTAATGACATCTTTCCCCTTGTTAATGTCTAAAAATCCCTTTTGGAAATTAGCTGCTGTCAGCAGCATAAAAAAATCTTTGCCTCTTGATTTGGAGATTGTCTAAGCCTATAAGTAAATTCTTTTGAGATCTCTCATGACACTGGCCCCATACTTTTGGAGTCCAACCGCCATACCCCAAAATTTGGCTCATACAGAGAAGAGTCCTGGAACCACATTTTTTTTTGGGGGGGGGGGGTTAGTGCTTTTGCACCCACCCTGTCATTTGGTGGGTCTGTACAGGGAGAGCCTAAAACCCCAATCCACTTGGGTGCAGTACTTCTGTAGCCCATCAAACTCATTGTGGGAAATTCTTATATTATATCCAATCTTACTTATCTTCCAACTCTATATGTCAGGGGAAGAAGAAAAGGGGGAAAAATGCCTTGAACAAAGAAGGTATTTTATAAATGTTTGTGAAAGTGAAAATGAGAGGTTTTCAAGGAGAGTTCATACCACTCAGAAATGGAAAGGCAAAATTTAAACCACTGAAAGCAAAAGTGGAAGTTGACTATTTCTCTCTCTCCTTCCTGCAGGACTGCCTCCAGGGCTACAAAGTAGGGATAATTGAATCACTGAGTAACAATTTGCATATTTTAAATTTAAGAATAGCTTTAGGGAGGGAATTTTTTTCCATTTCCAAAAAGTCTCCTAGGGTCTCATTAATTTGATCATTTTTCAAAAGGAAAGTATGAATGAATCAATCAAAAATCATTCATTTAAAGCAGGCTACTGGCCAAGTAATTAAAATGAAAGTTTTTACCCTTGGGTATTTATATTCTAAAAAGAGCAGATAACTACTGTGGTGGAGTTGTTGTCTGAGGAGTATAAGGTCCTGAGTAGCCTATTCTTTTGTAGGACAGTTGCCTTACCTTTTCCAGAAGCAATAGGATTATTCCGGCAGTAATTAAGAAAAGGGTAAGGTGCAATCAACCCATTCAATAGCTAGGCAGTTGGGAAAATGACCCCTGGTCCCAGTGAAGGGTGGTGGGAGATTCAGTTGGATTATATTGGCTTTAGTAAATCCTTATTCTAGTCCTCAATTTAAAACAATTAAGCCTCTGGGCAGGAGAGTCAAAATTAAATGGATTCACTTCCTCTGGACTTTTGTAGGGTTCTTCTAAAATAAAGGAGCTGATACAGCTCAAAAGATAACAAAATGGCAGAAATGGGATTATAGGGTATGGGACTTTATCAGAAGAACACCTCCCAGAAAGATAACCTTCTCACAGAGAAGACTCTGAAATTCTTCTGATATGTCTCCTAGGTAAAAGTCAACTGAGAATCCAGGGGATTTACTTTCTTTAGAAGAGCCACACCTCTATTATTCTGTACAATTGGAGTATTCCTGAAATTGTCCTGCCTTTTCCTCCTTGCACTTCCAAAACTATGAGGTAAGGAGAAAGACTGAGGAATGTCTGCTTTCCAATTACAACTCCCCATCTCCCAATTACAATGCTTTCTGACCTCCAGTTTTCCTATCTGCCTTTTTTTTTTCTTTTCTGAGCAGAAACCCAAAATCAGTGATCCTGAGAATGGACTTTTCCAACCTTAGGGGTTACCTCCTGAGTAATCCTGAGTTTGAGAATTCCTAAGAGACTGGCGTTGGCCTCCCACAGATTTCCTCAAAAACATGTAATTTAGGAAAAGGAGATGAAAGATGCTGCTGCTGCCGCTGGAAAAAGAGAGCAACAACATGGGAGACAAAGAGTTCTTAATTGATCTGCTCAGCTTCCAGGATATTGCTTCTAATTGTTTATGCAGTGGAAGTACAGGTGAATGCAGAATAAGGAACATATTTAGCAGCCCTCAAAGTCTACCTGAGGGAGGAGCAGGAGCAAGGGATACATTAAGAAGATTGATGGGGTTTTACATTTCTGAATTTTCTCCTTCAGGGGTTCAGGTAAGTCCTTTAAATAAAGACTAGTAAGTACCCGCATTCTATGTTGAGTATTTTTGTGAGAGGTGGGAATCGGGTTACCCAAACTAGGGAAAACCTATATACCTCAGCCACAGCTATTTTATTTATCTTGCTCTGGGGGTGAGAACAATGAGCCAAAGAGAAAGACTGATTTCTTTGGGTCAGGCTTCCCCTTCTTATAGAATTAGAATCCAAATGAATCCAGTGTCCTTGGGTTTGGGGATGAGAGAAAGTGAGAAATGTGGGATATTGTTATGTACATATATTGTATTTGATTTTCTGTATAGGTATACTTATTGATTTCTCCTTACAGAAGAATAAGCTCTTGAGAGTTTCATTTCTTACTTTGATTTCCCAGTACTTAGTACTTTATAAATAATAAACATTTAATGAATGCTTGTTGAATGAATGAATGAATAAATCTTTCACATTTGAAATCTAAATTATAATACTGGCTATTTGACCTTTCTTTCCTATGTAGTAACCTGGTAGTTACTTCCTTCTACTGAAATAGCCATCTTTCTTTTATTATTATTATTATTATAGCTTTTTATTTACAAGATATAAGCATGGGTAATTTTTCAGCATTGGCAATTGCAAAACCTTTTGTTCCAACTTTTCCCCTCTTTCCTCCCACCCCTTCCCCCAGATAACAGGGTGACCAATACATGTTAAATATATTTAAGTATATGTTAAATACAATATATGTATACATGTCCATACAGTTATTTTGCTGTACAAAAAGAATTGGACTTTATAATAGTGTACTATTAGCCTGTGAAGGAAATCAAAAAGGCAGACGGACAAAAATAGAGGGATTGGGAATTCTATGTAGTGGTTCATAGTCATCTCCCAGAGTTCTTTCGCTGGGTGTAGCTGGTTCAATCCATTATTGCTCTATTGGAACTGATTTGGTTCATATCTCCTTGTTGAACATAATAGCCATCTTTCTTAATGAGCCTCCTAAAGTAGCTATACTCTACCTCCAATGACATCTGCTTTTACTGCTCTTCCATCGACACTGTCTCTGCCAGAAAAAGGGCTTCTTCACAAGATTCAGCAGCACAGCTGATTTCCTTGAGAGACAAGACCAGTCATCTGCTCAGTGGCAGCCCTAGGTAAAATAGTGAAGCAAAGTTTGTCACCTCTCATGCTCCTGGCATTCTCTCCCCTCCTTTCATTCCCTCTTTTCCTTTTCCACTTCCATTCCTGGTATTTCACCCTACTGTTTTTTCAAAAGGAAAATGATCTGAAAATAATAATAGATCATATGGATATAACAATCCTTTATTGGAATCTTATACAGTTGATTTTATTCAATTTAAATGCAGTTTTTAAACTGTCAAGTATAATTATTTCATGTGTTAGCCAATCTTGTGTCCCTAACTATATTGTAATCACTTCTCCTTGAGCACATCATTCTACCTCCTGATTCTGTGTATTTTCACTGACTAAACCCCTTTGATTGTAATGCTTTTCCCTTTTACTCCTGACTTCCCAATAGCTTCCTTCAAGTACCAGTTAAAATTTCTTTTATAGAAAATCTTTCCCCATTCCCCTTAATACTACTCTACTGACTTTCTTCTAGTCTAACTTATCTGCATATATTTAATCATATAATAGGCACTTAATAAATGTTTGTGGCCTTGATTTTTTTTTAAACTTAGTGATTAAGTAGTTTTTCAAAATCTAGTGTCCTATATTACACTAGATGGCACTGTGAGGCAAGAAAATGCTCCTCCAACCTTCAAAATCTGGGAGTTAACTTGTCAAGTCTGGTTCTACCTATCTAACTTAGCATTTGGCAGTTCCTGTACTTCTCATTCCATCCCTACACTAGAACAAGGAGGAAAGAGAAAGAAGTGAGTGAGAATATGTGACCTAATAGCACCTGCCTTGTCCCAGTTAGCAAAAAAAAAAAAAAAAAAGGACCTCTGATTCATATGTAGACTAGGATTTTAAAAAAAAAAAATCCTACTTAGTTCTGCCTTTAGGAAAATATTACTAATCAAAATCGTAAAATTCTCTGACTTTCAGATCAGAGCCTCCAAGTCAAAATGAAATGCATGTATCACAAAGAAATTGTGACCACTCATTGTTTTCAGAGAAAAGAAAGTTAGAATATAAAAAGTTTAATGGAATTTTAAAATCATAGACAATATATGCCAACAATAGTCATGGGGAGTTATCCACTGATTTTCCAAAGCTTGTGCAGTGATGGTCATAGATAAGTCTTAATCTATTCCACCAGGCCTCATCATAGGTCTAAGAGGAAGAGCAGGTAAGTGAGAAGTTTTACTTGTACCGGCAACTTATTTTTAAATTCCATTCAAATAAACCGGTCTTATGGGACATTCCACTAGCTTTTATTAGCATCTCCTCCCCTTTTCTCTTTTGCTCTGTTGCAAACTGCTCTAAAAATTCATGAAGCAGAAAAACCTCTCACTCTCAGCATGGGAAGAGAATAGTCTTTCTCCCTCTCTATACACTCATCCATACACATGGGAGCTTGGTAGGATTCATTGAACTAAATTGTTGAGACTAATTTTTGAAGCATTCATATTTTTTTAAATTAAAAATTTGATACAATTTATTTGTAAAATCTATTTTAATAGTTTCCTCCTTTTCTTTGTTTTCTCTTAGGATTATCTGAATTTTTTTTTAATAGTTTTATTGGTAAGATTAAATATTCTTTAAATTTTAAGTTTGGCTAGCATGTCATTCTATATAATAGTCTCCAGTATCTACTCGCCTTCTTTGAGGTTCCTGCAATTCATATTTATTACTCAATCAAGATTTTATCAGTAATTATCTGTTTTTTGTATTAGCAAACATCTCTAGACATTTGGAGCAGTTAAATAGAACAGAGTATTTGAGTGCCAGGCCTGGAGTTAGGAAGATTCATATTTCTTTCAGACACTTGGTAACTGTGTAATTCTAGACAAGTCATTTGATTCTGTTTGCCTCAGTTTCCTCATCTTTAAAGTGAGCTGGAGAAGGAAATGGAAAAATTCTGTCAAGAAAACCCCAAGTGGGGTCACAAAGAGTTGTACCAGATTAAAATGACTGAACAATCACCTAGACATTCAAAATTTTCATCTTCTCTCCTCAATGAATTCATCTGGCTCAAAGACCTCTCCTCCACAATTCCCTTCTTTATACTAAGGGGTGCATATTTGTAATTTTGGGCTAGCTATCTGTAGGACCCTGGGACCAGCCTTGATTTTAGTGCAGGAATGCAAGAGGCAGGACAGCCACCACAAGGCTGGTCAAAGATGGAAGGTTTATCTTCCAGTTCTTCTTAGCTCTTATATACCTTATCATAATTATATCATTATAGCATATTGACTATGTGTGAAGTTAGAGAACCATTACATCACCATACTAAGTACTAAATATATATGTGAACTAGAGAACAATCATCTCATCAGTTCCATTGAGTTAACACCTTGTTTCAAGAATACTTCTGCAGAGTTTTTGTTCTTTACACTTACTGATATTTGTTTTAAAACCAATTCCATTGAGTTAACACCTTGTTTCAAGAATACTTCTGCAGAGTTTCTGTTCTTTACACTTACTGATATTTGTTTTAAAACCTTTAACCTTTAGGAAACCAAATTATCCCTGTTTGCAGATGATATGATGGTATACTTAGAAAGTCCTAGAGAATAAACTAAAAAACTACTAGAAACAATTCACAACATTAGCAAAGTTGCAGGATACACAATATTGGGTTCAATGATCTTCTGTACATACAACCTCTCTCCTAACCTCCAGTTTTTCTTCTCAAGTTGTACATTATGTATCTCAAACTAGGTATCCTGAAGAAATCTGAAATTCAACATGTCCCAAATTTGATTTATTTTGTTTCTTCACAAATTCTTCCCTTATGCTAACTTATTACTGGTTAGGGTTCCAGTACCTTCGGAGTCACTCTACTTCTCAGTTTCTTATTGTAGTGGGGAATAAGGTGTAAAAGGAAAAATGATAGAAATGGATTAGATTATAAAGGGCTTTTGTGGCCAAAAGTTTTATATCTGATTTTGGAAGTGCTCATGAGCCATGGAGTTGACTGAATAGGAAATTGACATGGTCAGTTGTACTTGTTAAGATAAATTAGAATGTCTGCGGCTAGATTTGAACTAAGGAAGATAAATTTTCCTGACTGCAGGCCTGGAATGCTATCTTCTTTGACCAACTCATTATTCATGATATTTTATTTAGTTTTCAGATAGGTTCAAAACTTTAATTTAGGTCCCCTGAATTTACTGATTTTTTTTTTTTATTATTATACATTGGCTTGAAAATTATTTTTTAAGATTTCTTCCTATTTACAATTTCCTTGTGTTCTAATTCATGATAAATTTTTGTAAAAATATTTTTGTTGCTGAGAAATATTTACATTCTTTAATATTCCCATTCAGAAAATAACAAGTCTACTTAACTCTGTTTTCCTTTGTATCTATTGCATTTATCCAGCTCTGAAAGATGAATGTTAAAGACTATCACACTTATTGTGATACTCAATGTATCATTTTTATTTTAAGCAACTGGACTGTGTTATTTTGACCAAAAGTATTTAATAATGGTATTATTTCATTAACTATAATTCCTTTAAGCAGATTATAATTTTACTTTGCTGAGAAGTAGATTCTCACTCTGACTTCTGGCTGGAAATTTATTTAAAGTAAGACCGCTAAAAGAGATTTAAAACACCAGCAAAGGAATACAGAAGTATATTCAAACTTATTCTAAATAAATACAAACTTATTCCTAATTCCACTCAGAGTAGCCAGGGAAAGGAGTGTTTTTGAGATTGACATCTCTACAATGAGAAAATGCCTCTTTCTCTTTGGAACAATGTAGATGTAGTGAGCGTAGGGTTGCACTTGGCTCAACTCATCTATATGGCATCTATATGGGAAACGTGAGAAGAACTATACCCTAGAATATGGGAAATGGTTTTTCATGAACTCAGATGTGATCATACTGTTGAGCAATTTTGTTCACATAGCACCAAATCTCTATTCAAAGTAACTCATGGAACTGTTCAGTTCTGCAAATATGTATTGTATCTAGGATATATTGCAACATATTTAACATATATAGGACTGCTTGCCATCTTGGGGGGGGGTGGAAGGAGGGAGGGGAAAAAAACGAAACATAAGCGAGTGCAAGGGATAATGTTGTAAAAAAATTATCTTGGCATGGATTCTGTCAATACAAAGTTATTATTAAATAAAATAAAATTTAAATTAAAAAAATTAAAAAAATTAAAAAAAACAAAAAAAAAAACAAAAAAAACAAAAACAAAAACAAAAACAAAGTAACTCATGGTCTTGCCATCTTTCTAGAGTGTGAATATCTCCTTTCCTTGAATTATAAGATGAGTACTGTATGCTATTACAAGCAGTCAAGAGAAAGGTTTTTGGTCATCAAAAAAAATTGCATTTTAATAATCTCGGATATACTTTATCTGTGAGGATTCAACAAATACACTTGAAAGTAATAATCTGGAAAGCATAGAGATTTAAATATTTTTCCAAAATATTGTTTGTCACCATTTTTTAAAAAATGGACTTTCAACAGATAGGCATTTAAGTTAATAGTCCAAAAGAAAAACAAAGAAGATAAATATATTCCCGATATAAAACCTTCAAAACAAAAAACATAAGAATAGTTAAGGAAGAGAAAAGAATGAAGTAGTAAATTTAATGTATTCATGTTTATAAGATCAGACCAGGATATTGTTAAAACAAACAAACAAACAACAACAACAAACAACCTTTCACATTGTTTTAGTCAAAGAAAGAATTCCTAAGGGCAAAAGTCTTGAAGGAAATAAAAATCTAAGAGGTCTATTGGACTTAGGAAGATGAAATTCAACAAGTCTGGGAGCCTAGAGATAGAGGAGACATAGCTAAGAGATGTTTCTCCTTGTCCTGTTAGGGTTTGAAAGGTAAAGGAAAATATTTTCTTCTTTTGTTTTGCCAGAGGATATGGGGAACATATAGAAAGAATAATAAGAAGGAAAGATATGGGAGGGAAAATAGGATTTTGGATTTTCCCTGTGAAGGAAAATTAACAAAATTCTTAATTAGTTGATTTTCAATCAATTTGGCTATCAGCTTTGAAAGTTACAAATTTGAAAAAAAAAATCTGACCTTCAGAGTCATAAAATTTGGATTTATACTTAAAGCTCATTATTATTTGCAGAAGTTACTCAGCAGAGAAATGTAAAAATCATTATGGTGAAATCTAAATTGGTTTTAGGCAGTCAACACAATTTATTTAACTTTCTCCCCTCCCTCTTCCCCCAAAGGCACAAGTCATGCTGTTACCAGATAAGTTTCAGAGATTCTTAAATTCCACCATTAGTCTTTTGAATTTCTTGTCCTGTTGGTCTCTTGTTAAAAACAAAATTTCCTAAGAGAGATAGCACACTAAATGATTTTAGACTAATGTGTTTGTGCTCAGTAAGAAATATGTAATTTTGAAGGATAAAGTAGAAAGATAATGTGCAACCATGGAGGAAAAAGACATATATAAAAGCCAGTGTAAGACCTGCTACTTCAATAAACAAATCTTACTGAATTAATCAATCAAACATAAAAGTGAACGGGTCCAACTACATCTTCAATGATATCTTTACACAAGGAGGCATCTGGAATTGTACTAATTGGACTCCATTCCCATGAAAGCACATGCCTGAAAAGTGATGATGTCATGAGCATGGACTTTGACATGTTTAATTTTTTGGGCCTAGATGACTAGTTGGAAATATGACCGACAATAAGCTTCTCCTCCACTGGTTTTTAGTTTACAAATGTATACAGAAATAACAATGTCAAATCATTACATTCTGACAGCATATCACAGCATGACCAGCACAAAAACAAGTGGTTACTTGTTTTTTTTAAGCAAAGGGAATTAAATTCCTTCCAAATGTGTTTTCACTGGGAGGGAGAGTGAAGAGTAACAAGATAATAAATATCTGCTAAGTTGCATTAATAATGAGGTTAACATCTTCCTACTAATAATGAGCATGATTTTGTGCACAAGTGAGTATGTGGGAGCAAAATTTTTTGAATGACTAGTGAGATATAACCAGGACTCATTATTTTTCATGTATAAAGAAAATGAAAGATGGGAAGTTTAAGGCTTAAAAAATTACTGTATATATATAATAGCCAGGCACAATAGCAAGAGCATGGGTCAAGAAGAAAGAATGGCAGATTTCAATCATAGCTCCATTGTGTGGTTGTCATTAAGTAAATTTAGTTGTGTGTATATGTTTGTAGGGTGAGTTAGAATAGATTCTTTTTCTAAAGTCACTTACTGATTAAATATTTCTTCAGGATGGCAGAGGGGAAAGAGCACTGAATTTAAAGACAGAGGAATTGGATCTGATCCCTGGCTCTGTTACCAATAGTATATTACTTATGTTTCTAGCATGCAGTTTCTTAATTTATAAAATGAGAGCATTTGTCTAGGTGATCTATGATATTCATCCAAGCTTTTCATCTTGCAACTTTAAAGATCAGATATATCTAAACTTCCAATATCCAATCCCTATGTAAAGCTCAATTGGTTGAGAATCAACAAATTAAGCATTTTGATCTTTTGGATGGGAATTTATTTCAAGTTACTGTTTTATCTTGTGGGGAACTTGGGATCACAGTTAGAGCTGAAAAGACCTTAGGACTAATTGTATTCCAGTCTCTTCATTTCACAGGTAAGAAAAAAAACCAAAGCTCAGAAAAGGTGACTCACCCAAGATTACTTGAGTAGTAAGGCACAGAGTTTCAACTTCAAAATAAGTGGGATTCCAAATTATTTGTGCTTTTCACTAGGTCTCACTTCTGGGGCATCATGGACCATAAAGAAAGACAGAAAGGTAGAGAAGACATAAATAGGTGCCAAGGCACAGGGAGGTTCCAAAGGAAAGTTTCTTATTTGGTAAGGAGTGTTTAGGCACATTATTCTAAGCACAGCAGAGGAGAATCAGCTATTCTATAAGGAGTGTGGGACTTGTGAAATGAAGAGGTTAATTTAAGAGATCAGAGTGAAGGTTTTTGCAATTCCTTTGAGATTTTGTAGAGTGAGTCGGGGTGTTTTCCTGTGGATATTACACATAAAAGGTGTTCCTAGCAAAATATTAGGATTAGGATTAGATTTATTATTAGTGTTAGGATTAGGATTAGGATTGTAGTAGACTGGGTGAAGATTCAACTCCCCATTCTTATAACTTTGAGTAGTCCTTTTTCTTCTATGCTACACTATCTATTTTATGTATATTTGAGAACAATAAACCTGCATTTCTCAAAAAAATATATGTAATTCACATTTTTAACTAATTTCAGTTAGTCATTCTCTCCAAATAATCTGAAATACTGGGCCTAGGTTGTACCAATTTTAACTTATGAGAGACATAGGTAAAATGGCACTTATTGCCATCAAAACCAAGGCAAAAGTCTAAATATAAAAATACTATATGTCTACTTACATGCAGATTCCAAATGGGGGCCAAATACTTCTGTCCCCACTACAACCACCACCATGGGCAGAAGGAGCTGAGTTACTGGGGAAACTGAAAAACATTCTAAGTCCCATCTCCAGCTTTTGCTTCTGCTGCTCAGCAACAAGACTGTAGAACTGCCTGCACCAACCAATGAGAATTCTCCATTTCTGATCCTGGTAATCTTACCCCATCTCACTCAGGGACTGGGGGAGCACCTTATAGCCCCATAAAACCATGCTCATTGTGCAGTTCTATTTGGTGAGTAATTTGTGTTGCCTTTTGTAGTGTTGGTTGAAAGATGGAAATAGAGAGATAGGAAATAAAATGAAATGCTAAACTACAAAAAGGTTTGTTAATGCAATTCTTTTCTTGGAGGTTTCTGAACATTTTATTTGAGAAAAGATTCCATCAGAAACAGATCATTTCTTCTTCCCCTTAATTTTGAATGTTCTCTAGGTCTAGACTAATGAAAAAAAAAAGCCTAAACTTCGAAAAATTTCCACCAAAAATTTGAAGCATCATATTCAGTTCTATTAATATCCAAGAAAAATTGTCCTTGGGCATCATACTGATCATGAATTACTGATAATTCATTACTGATAATGAATAACAAATACTTATAATGAAAAAAATAATGAATTTTATCATTATTATTATCTATTTTCTATCATTATAATTATCAGTTGATAATGAATTAGGAACAAAGAGGTTAAGTCAAAATTCTCACTTAAGAAAATTATTCTGGATGTGTAATCAAAGGATCAGCATTTCTTGTTTTTGTTTTTGTTTTTAGTTTATTTTTAATACACATTATTTTATGAATTATGTTGGAAGAGAAAAATCAGAGCAAACATGAAAAACTATGAGAGAGGAAAAAACAGAAAAAAAGAAGTGAACATAGCATGTATTGATTTACATTGTCTCCTTAGTTTTTTCTCTGGTTGCAAATGGCATTCGAAGTTTATTAGGTTTTCTTTGGATCACTGAACTACTAAGAAGAACCAAGCCTTTCATAGTTGATCATCACACATTCTTGCTGTTATTTTGTACAATGTATTTCTGGTTCTGCTTGTTTTGCCAAGAGCTCTATTCTTGATAATGGCATATATGACCATGGACAAATCACTTAACCTCTGTGTAAAATAAGAGAACTAGTCTAGACACTAAAGCTTAAATCTACAGTCCCAGATTTGACATTGAATGTTGAGCCTTTAGGCTCAGAATTCAAAAAAGGGAAGTGATCTTTCCACTTAGGGATTTAATGAGGCATTAGATATGTAAGATGTTTTATACCTTTCAGAATCCTCAGTAGGACAAAATACCATAGGAGAAAGAGTCCTGATTTTAAATCTGGAAGGTGTTAAATTGAACACTTGATTCTGCCACTGATATAACTTGTGACTAATTACTTCCTTTATCTGGGTCTTAGTGTCTTCACCTACAAAATAACAATACTTTCCATTTACACAATTATTTAATGTTTGCAAAGTGCTCTTTTTTTATTATAGCTTTTTATTTACAAGATATATGCATAGGTAATTTTTCAGCATTAACAATTGCAAATCCTTTTGTTCCAATTTTTCCCCTCCTCCCCATCCCTCTCTCAGATGGGAGGAAAACCAATATATGTTAAATATGTTAAAGTATATGCTAAAAAAAGAATTGGACTTTATAATAGTGTACTATTAGCCTATGAAGGAAATCAAAAATGCAAGTGAACAAAAATAGAGGGATTGGGAATGCTATGTAGTGATTCACACTCATTTCCAGAGTTCTTTCGCTGGCTATAGCTGGTTCTGTTCATTATTGAACAAATGGAACTGATTTGGTTCATCTCGTTGTTGAAGAGAGCCACATCCATCAGAATTGATCATCATATAGTATTGTTGTTGAAGTATATAATGATCTCTTGATCCTGCTCATTTCACTCAGCATCAGTTCATGTTAGTCTCTCCAGGCCTTTCTGAAATCATCCTTCTGGTCATTCTTACAGAATAATAATATTCCATAACATTCATATACCACAATTTATTCAGCCATTCTCTAATTGATTGGCATCCACTCAGTTTCCAGTTTCTGGCCACTACAAAGAGGGCTGTCACAAACATTCTTGCACATATAGGTCCTTTTCCCTTCTTTAAGATCTCTTTGGGATGTAAGCCCAGTAATATCATTACTGGATCAAAGGGTATGCACAATTTGATAATTTTTTGAGCATAGTTCCAAATTGCTCTCCAGAATGGCTGGATGTATTCACAATTCCACCAACAATGTATCAGTGTCCCAGTTTTCCCATATACCTTCCAACATTCAGCATTATCTTTTCCTGTCATTCTAGCCAATCTGAGAGGTATGTAGTGGTATCTCAGAGTTGTCTTAATTTGCATTTCTCTGATTAATAATGACTTGGAACATTTTTTCATATGGCTAGAAATAGTTTTAATTTCTTCATCTGAAAATTGTCTGTCCATATCCTTTGACCATTTATCAATTGGAGAATGGCTTGATTTCTTTTGTTAGAGTTAATTCTCTATATATTTTGGAAAAGAGACCTTTATCAGAACCTTTGAATATGAAAATGTTTTTTCAGTTTATTGCTATCCTTCTAATCTTGTCTGCGTAAGTTTTGTTGGTACAAAAGCTTTTTAATTTGATACAATCAAAATTTTCTATTTTGTGATCAATAATGATCTCTCGTTTTTCTTTGGTCACAAATCCCTTCCTCCTCCATAGGTCTGAGAGGCAAACTATCCTATGTTCTTCTAATTTATTTATAATCTCATTCTTTATGAGGTCATGAACTCATTTTGACCTTATCTTGGTGTATGGTGTTAAGTATGGGTCAATGCCTAGTTTCTGCCATACTAATTTCCAATTTTCCCAGCAGTTTTTATCAAACAATGAATTCTTATCCCAAAAGCTAGGGTCTTTGGGTTTGTGAAACACTAGATTATTGAAGTTATTGACTATTTTGTCTTTTGAACCTAATCTATTCCACTGATCAACTAATCTGTTTCTTAGCCAATACCAAACGGTTTTGGTAACTGCTGCTTTATAATATAATTTTAGATCTGGCACAGCTAGGCCACCTTCATTTGATTTTTTAAAATTAATTCCCTTGAAATTCTTGACCTTTTGTTTTTCCAGATGAATTTTGTTGTTATTTTTTCTAGGTCATTTAAATAGTTTTTTTGGGAGTCTGATTTGTATAGCACTAAATAAATAGATTAGTTTAGGTAGTATTGTCATCTTAATTATATTTGCTTGCCCTATCCAAGAGCACTTAATATTTTTCCAATTGGTTAGATCTAACTTTGTTTGTGTGGAAAGTGTTTGGTAATTTTGCTCATATAGTTCCTGACTTTCCCTTGGCAGATTCCCAAATATTTTATACTCTCAGTAGTTACTTTAAATGGAATTTCTCTTTGTAACTCTAACTGTTGGATTTTGTTAGTAGTATATAAGAATGCTGATGACTTATGTTGGTTTATTTTGTATTCTGCAACTTTGTTAAAGGTGTGGGTTATTTCAAATAGCTTTTTAGTAGAATCTCTGGGATTCTCCAAGTATACTATCATATCATCAGCAAAGAGTGATAATTTGGTTTCCTCATTACCTACTCTAATTCTTTTAATCTCTTTCTCAACTCTTAGTGCAAAGCTAGCATTTCCAATACAATATTGAATAGCACTGGTGATAGTGGTCAACCTTGTTTCACTCCTGATCTTATTGGGAATGGTTCCAGTTTATCCCCATTACATATGATGCTTACTGATGGTTTTAAATAGATGCTACTGATTATTTTAAGGAAAAGTCCATTTATTCCTATACTCTTGAGTGTTTTTAATAGGAAAGGATGTTAGATTTTAACCAATGCTTTTACTGCATCTATTGAGATGATCATATGGTTTTTGTTAATTTGGTTATTGATATAGTCAATTATGCTGATAGTATTCCTAATATTGAACCAGTCCTGCATTCCTGGTATAAATCCTACTTGGTCACAGTGTATTATCCTGGAAATGATTTTCTGTAGTCTTTTTGCTAATAAGATTTAATTTAAGTTAAGATTTTAGCATCAATATTCATTAGGGAGATTAGTCTATAATTTCTTTTCTCTGTTTTCACTCTACCTGGTTTAGGTATCAGTACCATGTCTGTGTCATAAAAGGAATTTGGTAGGACTCCTTCAATCCCTATTTTTTCAAATAGTTTACATAGCATTGGAGTTAATTAATTGTTCTTTAAATGTTTGGTAGAGTTCACATGTAAATTCATCTGGGCCTGGGGATTTTTTCTTAGGGGGTTAATAAATAGCTTGTTCTATTGCTTTTTCTAAAATGGGACTATTTAAGCAATTTACTTCCTCCTCTGTTAATCTGGGAAGCCTATATTTTTGAAGGTAGTAATCCATTTTACTTAGGTTATCAAATTTATTGGCATAAAGTTGGGCAAAGTAACTCCTTATTATTGCTCCAATTTCCTCTTCATTGGTGAAAAGTTCTCGCTTTTCATTTTTAAGACTAACAATTTGATTTTCCTCTTTCCTTTTTCTAATCAGATTTACCAAAGGTTTATCTATTTTATTGTTTTTTTTTTTTTTTGTAAAACCAATTCTTAGTTTTATTTATTAATTCAATAGTTTTTTTTTTACTTTCAGTTTTATTAATTTCTCCTTTTAATATTAGAATTTCAAGTTTAATATTTGATTGAGGGTTTTTAATTTGGTTTTTCCTAGCTTTTTAAGTTGCAAGCCCAATTCATTGATCTCCTCTTTCTCTATTTTATTCAAGTAACTTCTAAAGATATAAAATTTCCCCTTATTACCTCTTTGGCTACATCCCACAAATTTTGGTATGATGTCACATTGTTACCATTTTCTTGGGTGAAATTATTGTGTTTATGATTTGCTGTTTCACCCAATCATTCTTTAGGATGGGATTATTTAATTTCCTATTACTTTTTGGTCTATTTACTCCTAGCTTTTTGTTGAATGTAGTTTTTATTGCATTGTGATCTGAGAAGAATGCATTTACTATTTCTGCCTTACTGCATTTGAGTTTGAGGTCTTTATGTCCTAATATATGGTCAATTTTTATATAGGTTCCATGAACTGCTGAGAAGAAAGTATACTCCTTTCTGTCTCGATTCAGTTTTCTACAAAGATATATCATACCTAACTTTTCTAATATTCTATTTACTTTTTAAACTTCTTTCTTATTTGTTTTGTGGTTTGATTTGTCTAATTCTGAGATTGGAAAGTTGAGATCTCCACTATTATAGTTTTGTTGTCTATTTCTTCTTGCAACTCTCTTAACTTTTCCTTTAGGAAATTAGATGCTATACCATCTGGTGCATATATCTTTAGTATTGCTATTGCTATGCTACCCTTTAGCAAGATATAGTTTCCTTCCTTATCTCTTTTAATTAGATTAGGTTTTGCTTTTGCGTGATCTGAGATCAGGATGGTTACCCCTGCTTTTTTTTACTTCACCTGAAGCATAATAGATTCTGCTCTAGCCTTTTACCTCTACTCTCTATGTATCTCGCTGCTTTAAATGTGTTTCCTGTAAACAACATATTATAGGGTTCTGGCTTTTTATCTGCTATTTGCCTCTGCTTTATGGGAGAATTCATCCCATTCATATTTATAGTTAAAATTACTAATTCTGTATTTCCTGCCATCTTATTATCCCCAAATTATGCTTTTCTTTTTCTTTTCCCCCTTATCCCCTTCCCCAGTATTAAACTTATGGGCACTACTTGCCTCATGCAGCTCTCTCTTTAGGATCCCTTCCACCCTTTTTGAATCCCTTTCCCTTTCTTATTCTTTTCCTTTATTACTCTTTTCCTTTTCCTTTTTCCTCTACCACTTTTTAATAAGGTGAGAGAAGTTTCTCTGTAAACCAATTGTGTCAATTATTTTCTCTTTGAGCCAAATCTGATGAGAATAAGATTCATATAATGTTCCTCCCCCTCTCTAAATTTCCCCAGATATGATAGGTTTCCTTTGCCTCTTCATGGGATGTAGTTTCCCTCTTTTTATCTCTCCTTTTCCCTTTTTCTGATACTATCCCCTTTCCATTTGTACTTCCCCCTTTTTTAATATTATATCAGTAAAATCAAATTATACATGCACTCTTTATGTATATCCATAACAGAAATACAGTTCTCTGGAGTTATTTTTACCTTTTTCTGCTTTTCTTGAGTCTTGTAGTTGGAGGTCAAATTTTTTGTTTGGCTCTGTTTTTTTTTTCATTAGAAACAAATGTTATTCACCTGTTTCATTAAATGTCCATCTTCTTCCCTAGAAGAAAATGCTCAGCTTAGCTGGGTAGTTTATTCTTGGCTGCATTCCAAGTTCTTTTGTCTTTTGGAATATCCGATTCCAGGCCCTTCAATCCTTTAATGTGGAAGCAGCTAAATCTTGAGTGATCCTTATTGTGGCTCCTCAGTGTTTAATTTTTTTTTTTTTCCTGGCTGCTTGTAATGTTTTTTCCTTAGTCTGATAGTTCTGAGATTTAGTCACAATATTCCTTGGAGTTTTTATTTTAGGGTCTCTTTCAGAAGATGTTCGATGAATTCTTTCAATGCCTATTTTACTTTTGATTCCATTACATCTGGGCAGTTCTCTTTGATGATTTCCTGTAAAATAGTGTCTAGGTTCTTTTTTTCATCATAATTTTTCGGGAAGTCCAATGATCCTTATGTTAGCTCTTCTAGATCTGTTTTCCAGATCTGTTGTTTTTACAAGTAAATATTTAACATTCTTTTCTAGTTTTTCATTTTTTTTTGTTTTGCTTGACTGATTCTTGATGTCTCAATGAATCATTCATTTCTATTTGCTCAGTTCTGATTTTCTTCATTAGCTTTTTTTACTTCTTTTTGTATATGTCCAATTGAGTTGTTTTGCTCTATGTAACTTTTTTCCATTTCACTAATTTTTTAAAATTGAGTTGTTTTCTTTTTCCAATTCACAAATCCTACTTTCCTGGGAGTTCTTTACTTTTTCCAATTCCCATTTTAGGAACTTGTTTTCTTTTTCCACTTTATCAAATTTTTCTTTAAGTGAGTTATATGCCTCTTCCATACTCTCTTGCAGAGCTCTTTCTTTCCCCCATTTTCTTCTAGCTCTCTTTTAAGATTTTTTTTATAACTTCTTCTAGGAGAGCTTTGTGTGATGGGGCCAGGTTACTTTCCCCTTTGGGGTTTTGTCTAGAGACTGTTTGCTATTAGTCTCTTCAGGGTTAAAAACCTGCTCTCTTTCTGTAAAGAAGCTATTGATAGTGTTCGCTTGGCCTTCTTACTCATTTTTTTAAAAGCCCTTAGGGTCTGCCTTTGAGGTAAAGGGGTTACCAGCTTGCTCTGCAGAGCAGGGATAGATAGATAGATAGATAGATAGACAGTAGCTGTTCTGCAAACGCAGAGTGGCAGAGCTGCAGAAATGCCCTGGGAATAGCCCCACACAGATGTGTCTCTGTGCTGGGAAGCACAGGCCGAGCTACAGGAAGTTCTATGCCCCAGCCAGAGCCCCATGGCTGTGCAGATTTGTGGGCAAAAGCCCCACACTGCTGAATGGGGTTGCACAGCTGTACTGTGGTCTGTGCTGAGTCACTCACTTCCAGTGCTGGGTGAGTGTAGCCTGATCCTGTTAGATTCTGGCATTTTTTGGAGAGCTCACTATCTTTAGCTTTTTTGTAACTTCTCTGCTGATCTACTGCTTTGTAACCAAAGCAGAGAAGTCAACATGTGGAGAGTCCTCCCTGCGAAATCTCCACTTGTGGGGAGACCGCCCCCACTCCCATCTGCTCAATATGCTAGCCTCTGCGTTCTATCTCTCTGCACTGGCCTGCTCCCACCAATCAGGACAAACCTTTTCTGGTGATCTTCCAGATTATCTTTGGCTGGTAATTTGTTGTACTCTCATTATTTGTGGATTTTACCAGTTAAGCACTATTTCTGAGGCTAAATTTGGAAATTAATAGTGAGGGTAGAAGGAAAGCTTAGAGAGATGTGTGTGTCTTTTCCACCATTTCAACTAGGTCTTACATTACAGGTCTTCTAGCTCACCTATTTGACTCTGTACAAACTTTCCCTGATTACTTACAAGGAATACTCTTCCTCCTCATCTCTGTCTCTAGCTCCAGCACTTCCACTCTGAACTCCCTGCTGATCCCTCTGAGTTTTAGTGCTGCCCTGACCTAGGAAATTACTTTGCATATTTTGTTTCTATTTTCTATTTATTTAGCAGAATATAACATTCTTGCAATAAAAACTTGTAATACTTTTTTTTTTCTGTATATCCAGCAGCTAGCACACTACTTCACAAAAAAATAGGTGCTTGTTGACTTGAATTATTATTCTCATTTTACAGATAAGGAAACAGATTCACAGAAGCTAGTGACTTTCCCCTGATTAAAAAAGACAAAAAAGAAAAAAAAAACTAGTACTTTTTGAAGGCATTATTCTACAGCAGGTTTCTTTTTAAATGAGGAAATTGAACTAGATGGTCCCTAAAGTTTTTTCTGCTTTTAAATGAATATTTAATATGATATTAGTCATGTAGATAGATGGCATGTAGTGGTTTTCCATTTTCATTTCATGGATGGAGAAAATAAGGCACGGGCTAGTATGATGACAGATTCAAAAATTAGAACTAAAGATGTCTGATGTCAATTCCTAGCTCAAAGTTTTAGCATTTGGCTTCCCTCATAATCTGCTCATTGGCATAAAATGCTTTTGGCTCATTTGTCCTTGAAAAGGCTTTGCCTTGGCCCTCACAATTTAGGTGGGAATGAAAATGAAATGATTCATCTGTGCCCAGGTCTACATGTTTACAGATGGCATTGCTTACATATTACATTTCTAACTAAATCAAACAGTGCTTAAAAAATCTCAAAATATCATACAACCCATATGTGTTCCTAAAACCTTTTGTAGTTCTCTCATTACTCACTATTCTACTTTTAAATAATTTACAAGAGCAGAATTCGTTTCAATTATAATTTTGCCAATGTAATGAATTTATATTGGCACATGAAACATGATGATCTGGCATGAGACCAAAGCTTGTCTGGATATTTTGTAAAGATTAACAAGCAATGAAGAAATAGTATGGTGAAATGAACTAAGGGCAGGTCTTAGAGTCAGAAGACACTAATCATGCATGCTATATGACCATGGTCATTTAATAGTGTTTCCAGAAACTTTCTTAATTCCACATTATAGTAAAGATGGCTATCCGCATTGGTAGATAGTGTTTTCACACAGTTTCCCAATCACAGGTCCAGCTTAAATAACATAAGTTGCTTTGTTAAGAAGAAAAATTTTAGACAGAGGATCAACATATCAGTTACAGCATCCAAGAGATCAAAGGGACCACAGAGACCATCTAATTCTACTTTTACCTGAAAAAGAATATATAATAAGCAAATGATCATCCAGTCTTGATTTGAAAACCTAGAGGAACCCAATAATTTCTTAAATTAGCCTTTTTTTTTCTTGAGGCAATTTAAGTGAGTTACCCAGGGTCTCAAAGCTAGGAAGTATTAAGTTTCTAAGACTGGATTTGAACTCAGGTCCTCCTGACTTCAGGTAGCTGTCCCATTAGACTTATTTCTGAACAATTCAAATTAGAAAAAATTATCTTGAACAATCATTTTACCTCTCTGGGTCTGTTTTCTCATCTATAAAAATGAGGATTTGAGATCTCTTACAGGTCAAAGATTTTAGATCCTATGATTCTCTATCAATTGGTATAGTTGGAAGAAGCTTGCAATCATCCACAGCAGACTTGGAGGGAAATTCTGGCTCTATCGCAAATTAAGTGACTTCTGACAAGTTCGTTAATTTAGCTTGTCAAAGAGAAGAAAAAATGAAAGTTTTAACTAGATGTTCTCTAATATTCTTCCACTAAAATGCTTACTTAGCCTTTGAGAGTAATTTACCAAGGAATTGTGAAAGATAGTAGCATACAGATGTGAGAAACAAAGTTCAGATATCTTCTAAACATCCTAGTAAATCTCTAAAACTGTAGTGAAAATAGGAATGATAAAACCAAAAATAAAAAGGCATAAACTCTTGCATTCAATTTAGGACTACCCAAAGAGAGGACCAGAAGTCTGTAGGGTGGGCAGAAAGAAAAACGTAGAGGTAGTGCAGACCCATGGTAGGAGACTTGATTTGACCAGTGCTACATCCAAGACAAATGAGAGCCAGAGGAAGAGATAGAGCCAGTGTAGCATCTAGGAAACCACACACCCATGGTGTTATAAGAGACTTACTCTCAATACAATCAATAATAACCATGACAGAAACAACTTTACATGGTACTTATTATATGCCAGGCATTGTGTGCTAAGTGCTTTAATGGAGTCTACTATTTTCTGCTGCTACTTCATAATTAGTCTCTTCAGGTGAGAAGATTTCAGAATGCAGATGCACTAGCATTGGAGCCTTTGGTCTCCTGCTTTGTGCAGTGGGCATGGAAAGGCTGCTTGGGTTCAGAAAGAACATCTTTGATCCATCCAACACAATCAGTTCCATATGTATCGGCACAGAGCATCTTCCACATCCTGTCACCAAACCAGTCTCCTAATTGGCATGTGGAGAACCTGAAATACAAAGACTACAGACCTCGCACTTCTTGTTTGTCTGTCCTTTAATAGGACAGGAGAGATAGCCTCAACTCGATGAACATTCTCACACCTGTCATCCCGTTCCCGTGATTCTGAGCTCCTGAAGATCCTTCACCCAAACCTCACTCCTCACCGTCTATACAATTCTTCATTCCCTTCCCCTCAACCTTCCTACCCCAAAGTTTCATCCTAACTTGCCCTTCCATTGTTCTTGTTTCATACACAACTTCCTTTTTATCCTATTTCTCTCTATTACCTCTTTCTGAAACCTCTCTCCTGTTAACACAGACTTCCTAGTCAGCCTTTCTAGTACTGGCTGTACTTTCATTCTCCTCAACTCACTAATCAAGGTAAGGGAGTTGTATTATTCCTTGATCATCATTGCTACTTCCAGGTTCTTCCCCTTCCACCATAATTCAGCAACTTTTATTTCTTTGAGGTTCATGTTATTCATATCCATCACCCAATTAAAAAAAAAAAAATTTAAGGCATTTCCAAGAAGCTCCAGGCCAGCAAATCAGTATTCTCTCTATGTTACAAGAATTTTGCTATTTTAAATGTGTGCATCAATGTGTGTATATGTGTATATGTCAATGTGTACATGTTTATACACGTATAGAACATTGGATTTAAAATAGAATATCAGCCTTAACTCACAATGAAGACAAAACATTTGCTTTTGCAAGCCAATTCTGTCTCCAGGATCCTTGATGGAAAGTGATGAAGACTCTATAAATCTGTGAAACAGTGTTCCTATTACAGATTTCATTACAAAATGTTCTTTGGTGAATTTTGCTTTGTTTTCTATCAATAAAAATTCCTATGCTAATTTTGTGAACCAAGTGTTTGCAAAGGATCATTAAGCTAGAACTGGAAAAGTTATCTAGTCCAACCCACTTTATTTAAAAATGAAGAAAATAAGGTCTAGAGTGATTTTCCCAAGATTACACAAGAAGCAAGTAGCAGAGCCAAGTTTCAAGCTCAGATCCAGTAAAATCAAATTTCTGCACTACTAATTTTTTGTGGGAGAAGTCATGAGGCAGTGAATATTAACCTTTTGTAATGAGGGAGACTCTAAATAAGGGATAAAAATAAGATGTACCTTTTTATTAATACATGTGATAAAGTATCATTTAATGAACAGTTTTGTGGTGAGAAAGGCTGAATTCAGTTTCTGCCTATTATACATATTGTGTGACCATAAATAAATAAATCATTTACCTTCTCAGTTCCTCAAGCAGTTCTCTAGTCTCAGATAATAAATTATGCATAAATTACACATCAGCATTGCTGTCGTTTTCACACCTGGATTTTCCTATGTAGATGAACAGACATGTCCCCAGACTAAGAAGAAAAAAAGTGTGGGAAAATTTAACCAAAAAGTTAATAATTCAGATTGTGATGTTTTCCAGATGTTCTTTGCCAATAAATTTAAAATGTTATGCTGATTTAATTAAATCTTAGAGTCATATATACATACTTAAATGAGATTCACAACTATTTAAAGGAATTCAATTTCACAATCCACATGGAAAAAAATGAGATGAAAAATACCAATTTTCCATATTAATATATAAATTAGATTAATTGTACCTAGAATATATATTTTTTTCTTTTTGAAATAAGAAATGAGAGAATGGGTTACATTGCATTTGGAAAATGGTACAAAGTTTTCAGTGACACCCAAGTCTTGTTTGGAAATGCAAACCTACCTTTTTATTATAAGTATTTTTCTAGTGATGCTGTATGGCTTCACAGTATGTAATCTTTGATGAATCAAAATTATGAATCGACCTATCGAAAACAAAGATGCAAGATGAACATAGCTTATAGCACATTTTCAATGATGAAATGTACAAATAAACATGTCATAAAAGACAATTTTTAGAAGATGTGTGCTAGGAAAAAGAGTAATATATAGGCTAATTTTTATGTGTATTGGTACTTACATGGATTGTGACCTGAACCATTAGAGGGATTGCCCCAATTGGTAGGATTGTAGATCCAATGAAATAATAAACTAAAAAAAGTATTGTTCATTGATTTGGGAGAAAATGAGGTTTTTAAAGAGTCCATTTGTTCTGATATGCAATTTTTCTGACAGCATTTTGAGTTTTGAGAATACTTCCTATGATTACAATTACAATTGCTTTGAGTTAAATATTTTTGTAAATATTGAAATTAGAGGGAAAGGTATAGGAAAGCTCAATATCTCAGTCCTATACTTTATACATAAAATATATAGCATGTATCAAAAGCCTTAATATAGTTGTAAAGTGTAGTAAAGTATAACTGCATGAAAGTAGTCATTTAAGAAAATATATAAAAAGGATTGGGGAAAGAAGAGATTTTTGATTTGATATTGAAGATCACAAGGATAATGGAAGTATATGAGCTAAACAGGAAAACTATTAGCTAGGTACAGACGATACTGGGAAAGCATAGCAGACTAGTACCATTAATCTAACCAAAAGTTCACCATGGAATTTGGAATTCTGGTATTTGGGGTGAAGTCTTAGGGTTGATGGTCCTTTTGCATCATGTAAGACTTTAAGATATTGGTTTCTACAGAGAATGATGCTATGAGACTGAATAATAGAACTTTCAGTGATAGCTTTTTTGATCATCATGATGTCTTACTTAGAAAGATGATTTAGGAATTAACTTCCAGTCAGAAAAAAAGCATCAAATAGATCCTTGACAATTTGCTTTGTTTTTGTTTCTCATTTGGAGGTTAGTGATTTTGTTTCCACAAACATATGGCTGTTTAATGACTTTTGCAAACCCCAAAACTTATATAATAAAAAAGATCAATCTAATATATACTCATTTCTTAGTCCTTATCTAACTAGCAGGACAGTAAAAAACAAAGACCAGCCCCTTTTTGCATATTCTTACTTCCTAAAAGCCCTGATAGATCCCTGTGAAAGTTATGTCTGAGTCACAGATAGTGATATGAAGTGATAGTGATTCGTCTTGATAAGAGCAATGTCAAAGGCCAATTGAATGGCAGGATACACTGCTCTGATGGTACTGACACTGGCAAAGATATAAATCGATATACCTTCATTCGAACTGAACTTCTTGTGCCCAGAAGAACCAAAGATTGAGATTATATGTTAAATGAGACACAAATTTTAGTATAAGGAATAATTTCCTAGTTTTCAGATTATTGGTAGACAAAACAGATTTGAGCATTTTCTTCCATTGAAAAGTACAGTTGTGTGATCCTTAGATGGCAATGTAAAAGAGGGGATATATTAGGTTAGATTGTTTTAGATTGGCTCTCTGAGGTTCCTTCTAAATCTGAGATTTTATATCTGTATTCTACCATTGCCATTCACTTAGGACTAGTTTAGTTTATTTTTTGGATTTTTTTTTTTTTAGGATTATATGTGTTCATTCATTTTTAGCATATTTCCACGAGTCATGTTAGGGAAGAAAAATCAGAACAAAATGAAGAAGAAAACATGAGAAAGAAAGAAAGAAAAAAGGAAAAAAAATCTGTACTCAGTCTCTAGAATTCTCTATCTGGATGCATTTTTCATCAAAGTGCTAAGTCTATCATAGTTGATCATCATATAATCTTGCTGCTGTGTACAATGTTCTCCTACTTCTGCTCATTTTGCTCAGTATCAATTCATCATCAAGTCTTTCTAGGCTTTTCTGAAATTAGCTTGTTCACTATTTCTTATAGAATAATAACATTCATTACACCATGTACCATAACTTATTCAGCCATTCCCCAATTGATGGACATCCTCAATTTCCAATTCTTGGCCATCCCCCCTCCCCCAAAAAAGTGGTTGCAAACATTTTTTGCACATAGTTTAAATTTGATGCTGATTCAGGTGATGAATTTAAGGAATTAGGATTATCAATTCCTTTTCTTGAGGTATGAAAAGATAAGAAAAATAGTAAGTATTTTGAGAGTCAGAGGATCTGAATTCTTGGTGTGATTTATTAGCCAAGTGACCCTCTCCAGGCCCTAGTTTCTTCATATGTAAAATAAGAGGTTGTAACATGGTCTCTAAAGTCCCTTAAGTCTTAAACATTTACTAAAAATTTAAAACTATCATTAAGGATACATCTTATGGTTGCTCTTGGGGGAAAATAATAAATATCATCTTTTTCATACCATTGCATTTGCAGGTAAATGCTTTTCAATCATAATTCTTAATTTATCTTTTATTTTTTGCTGAGACAATTGGGGTTAAGTGACTTGCCCAGGGTTATACAGCTAGGAAGTATTTAGTGTCTGAGGGCCAAATTTGAACTCAGGTCCTCCTGATTTCAGAACTGATGCTCTATCCACTGCACCACCTAGCTGCCCCATAATTCTTAAAATTTTTATGAATGTGTATATAGAATCCACTGCTCTCATGTCTTTTCTTTATATTACAAGGAAATAGCTTTTCCTCTCAAATAGGTTTTCATAGTAAATCTTAGACTAATATATATTAAATATATAATATACATATATATATGCATAGCAGATATTCACTTTGGAGACTGGGACATAGTGGAAGGAGTAATGGCTTCAGACAGACCCCAATTATTCAAGTCTCACCTTCAATACTTCTAGTTGTGTTACCTAGGGAAAGGAAACCACAATGCCACCTTCTGCAGGAAATGGAACCTCTCCTCATCATTCCAGGTAGCAGCATCTTCTTTCTCCAAATTAGTCTGCATTTGCTTTGTATAACCTCTCCCTTGCCTCTCCTGGTGCTTTAGGATAGGTGCTGTGCAAACTTTTACAGGGCAACAGAAATGAGATTTAACTACTCCCTCCTCAAGATTAAAACCAAGTGGTACAGTTATGTATAATTTGGTCTTTGTATTCCTATTTTCATTTGATTTTTGAAAGTTTCCATGGAATTTTTTTTTAATCCCTGGAAATCAGTGTGCTCAAGAAATGGAAAAAAGAGAGAACCTTGAAAGTTGTTTTTCAGTTTTATATTTGTTACAAATAAAGGGTCATTCATTCATACAATCATTTATTTTGGTAAGAGACCTCTTGCATTGTGCAGGCAGGTTTGGCTATAATCAATTAACTCTCAACAAATCCCTGGCTTTTGTGAAAAATGGAAAAAACAAACAAACAAAACTATTTTTATTTGAGCAAGATACACAAACCCCAAGAACAGAAGGGAATTTTTTTTTCTTGTCTTACTAGGTAGGAGCTATGTTCCTGGCAACTTGAGACAGAAGCATTCTTTCCTTTTTAAAAAATGCTCCTTAGGGGAAAACAGTAAGATTTCAAATCAAGAAAAACCTCATTCATTTTTAAAATAGTAATACAGACAGCGTAGTGGTAGGAATAGGTAGTTTCCTTATCCATAAAATAATAGCATGTACTTTATAGGGTGGACAGCTAGGTGGCATTATTGTGTGTTGGAATTGGAATCAGCAAGGTCTGGGTACAAAGCTTACCACAGACATTTACTGTATAACTTTAGCCTATTTTTTCACCTGTTAAAGGGGGATAAAAATCATTTGTCTCACAGGTGCTGTTATAAGAGAATCTATGTCAAATGCTTTTCAAACCTTTCATTACATGGATAAAATAAAGTATTACAAATGCTTTTACAAACAAAAAAGCTATATTAACAGTAGTTACTGTGACTACTACCATAACTAGACAACTACTCATCACTGGGCTGTAATGTAGCACTTTTGGTCCTAATGTTCTTCCTTCAAAAGTTAACTCTAGCTGAATAGATATATAGATATATTCAATCATTTTATTTAGCTGGTATCAAAATAACACAAGAGATTACCCTTTCCACAAAAGTTATATTTATTTTTAAATACACAACAAAGATAGTTTTAGAAAACATTATTTAATTCCATCTGAGTGGAACTAAAGGGACCTTAAAAAAAGACAATGGAATTCCTTCATAACATCCCAGCAATTTTCAAATGAAATACACGGCTTTATTACTATATTGGAATATGCCTCTGGCACAATCTCAGCACCTTGAAACACAAATACAAGCACTAAGAGCCTCCTGTAATAGTTCATTTTTGAGGTACATCCTTATTGTTTAAAACAGTTTAAGAGTAGGTTTCAAATGTATATGTTTGTTAACAATTTCCTGTTATTCATTGTTAATAAAAATTGGCATTATTGCCAATATATGAATTCAGTGGAATTATGTGTGTGGCTACTGCTCCCTATGACACAACAAATAGATTACCTTTTTTTTTTTTCTTTTTCTGAGGCAATTGGGATTTAATGACTTGTCCAGGGTCATACAACTAGGAATAATAAGTGTCAGATTTGAACTCAGGTCCTCCTGACTTCAGGGCTGGTGCTCTATTTCTGCACCACCTAACTGTCCCTAGATTACTTTTCAAGGTTTATTCCTGAATGAGAGTGCTATAACATTCGATGATTTTTTTGAGAGCAAATCTAAAAATAAACCAAAACATTTTCCTTTAGGGTACTAACAGAAGAATAGAATTGAATCAGTCAATTTCACTTTATTTTTATGATAAGAAAAGAATATGATTGGGAACTTGGGCAGCTCACCAAGCTAACTCAATAGCATAAGCAGGCTGTCCTGATTCTCTTTCTTTTGGAATATTTTTAAAGATTTCAGTTTATCCTTTTTTTCATGCTTGGATTAGGAAATATTCTACAAGAACACAAAAACTGCCCACACTTTTCACTGACAAAATGAACTCCCATTTGTGGATGTTAACCTAATACATAGAAAAGTTCCTATGTTGCTTCTCACAATTACTCAGACCAGTACTTTTGGAGAATGGAACAAAATTCTGCAGACACACAAGATGTAGAGTGCATCTAAGACTGTTTATCAGGGAAAGAAAGAATTCTGGACAGCACTCCAGGGGAAAAAAAAATTGGAGAAATTGGAAATAGAAAATATTTAGTCAGAAATAGACATGAAATGGAGCACATAAAAGCTAAAAAGAATAGGACTTAGGTGGAGAAAAGTAGCCAGTATTTTGCTATAATAAAAAGAATTAGGACTGAGGATAGTAATGATAGCTTTTGGCTCAGTGTTAGGGTGGATAAGTCAATCACGAGTGCAGTAAAAAGGATTCTGGCAAAGGGTAGGAAGTAGAAGGGAATAAACATCTGTTCATATAGTGTCTTTTATGTATGAGGTACTGTACTATGTGCTTTATACTCTCAATACAAATATCTCATTTAAATAACAATATATTTGAGATTGAGCCAGATGATCTTTAGGGTCCTTTCATATTGTTTCCATATTGTTATATTATAAATTAACTAAGGGCATTGTTTCATTGTATTATGTAATCCAAGACTAACCAGAAAGCATTGTTAATAAAATCGAGCTCTTGGGGAAAAACAAAATGTAGTACTATATCTGTTAAGTCATATATATTATTTCTGAACAAAATTGAAATCATTTGAAGACTTATGGTCTTAGAATAGAATGAAGGAAATGAATGTACACTGGCATCCATATCTTCTAATTTGATTTGGTTTTAAAAATATATCCTTAAAATCCATTTAAAAAATTCTCCTCTAATTCAGAGGGTTTTTTCTATTACTTTGAATCCAGTTCATTAACATTGAAGTTTACTTTTATTATGGCTGCAGTATCTTATTTGACTCTTCTTCATTTGGATATCATGCTTTGTTTCTCCTAGGTCTGCAAAGTTTTTGTGTAATTCCTCTTCATCTTTCTTCTGAATTAAGAAGCAGGTATTTCAAAAGTAAATCAAAGAATAAAAGGTGAACTAACTGTTGACTGGGGAAGTTCTAAATTCAAGCCTAGTGTATCAGTTCCTATTTTCCACTGGATTGTTTTCCCTTCTCAGAAACTGCTACTCTTCTACTCTTCTTGACTGGTTGGCTCCTGTAGTTGATGCAAAGCCTTATTCTGCCCCCTTCATCCAAAGCAGTTAGGATGAAGACAAGAGTAGAAGCATGAGTGACTGAAATGTAAATTAAAATTGAGACAGTACCTTTCACACAGTGTAATAATCTTTGACTTTGTTCTTTTAATAATTTTAAATCACAGGAATTAGAGCTAGGAGGAACTTTAAGAAGCAAACTAATCTAACTCATTTTAAAGAGGAGGTAAAGTGAGGCCCAGAGAATATGCATTTTTTGAAATAGTCACATGAGCAATGGAACTGAATCCAAGTCATCTGATCACTTTAAGAAACATTTTATTCAGCTTTATAGATGAAATGTGTGCTTAAGAAGAAGGCCTCCATTACTTACATGTTCTTAAGAGGGAGAGATTTTGAGATTTTTAAGTGCCTGGTACTGTGTAATGTACTAAGGATACAAGATTAACTGGCTAAAAAAGTAGTTGGTTAAATTGTGTACATTTCCTCCTAATTAATAAAATTGTGTCAGTTGATGCTTAATAATAAAGGTCTTTTTCCTCCTGAATATTTGATTGACAGACTCTTGATAGTCTCCAAAATTTGGGTGCTGTTTTTTAAAATCACATAGGAATAGTTCTGTATTTTACAACCCTGGTAATGCTTATAAAATATGTTTTCATGACAACAAATAATTTGATTTCTAACACTTGCTAAAAAGAATACTCACGTGATATAGACTGTTCCTTATGCTTTGTAAGTCAGAAGACAGACTTTAATGCGAATATTGTTAGTTGGTGCAGTAGGCTGCTCACCTGAGCAGTCTTTAAAAGGAAAAGACCCTATATTGTACTCCTTTGATCACTAAAGAATTTTTGGTCTAAAGCCTCCCTTTAATATGGTTAAAGAAATGCTACACTTTAATTCCTTCTACAACTGTTTCCTTACCCAGTGAAATAAAGTTAATGCTTACCAGTTACAAAATGATCTATTTCAATGGATTATTGAATGAGCTAAGGTTTGCCAAATAAGTCAACTAGTGACATCCTAAATGGAATCAGGCACTTAAGAATGCTGTCATGCTGGAATGATAATGCAGGGAATAATATTCCTACTTGGCTAAGGCAGGTTCTGTACTTTCCAAGTCATCTGGGGAGTAGTTCATTTCCCAGGACCCACAATTTCAGAGAAATATCACAAAGGGCAAAAAGCATTATTAGTCCAGGGCCTAAAGTCCAAACTGTAATATTTAACAGCCTTGTGTCCTTTTGCTTCTGTTAATCAGATTTCTCCAGGATGAAATTAGGACAGTTAACTATTAGATTACAGAGGGCAATTAAGGAGATTGAATGAGATAATGGGGATGAAAACACTTTAGAAAATGATATATAAATGTAAGTTACAACAATAAAGTTTCTCATAGAAAAAATAATAAATGATTGGGGAGAATACAAAATGTAGACTAAATGTTAACCTGTCATTAAGCAACAAACTTATAACGTTAACATTCTCTAAGGAAACCTTTCCCTCCCAATCAATACAAATTCATACAAAGTCTATATAATCTTCCCCACCATTGAGAGCAAAAGATGGACATGAAAGTGATATTTAAAAAACTCTGTATTCATTAATATTCACACCAAAGGATATATTCATTAAAATTATGAATATTTCTAAATATATTTTATGTATCATACATATATATATATACTTTATATGTATAATTACATATCCACAAAGATTTCTTGCTGCTTTAATCCAATAGGTAAAACAAAGATAGGTTTCCCAATAGTACTCCAATATATGCATATATAGTGGCAGTTTGGTTTATGAATTTATTTACAACTTTCCTAATTCATAATAAATGAATACTGTTCTATTATACAAACATAACAGTAAAGGATTCTTTTAAATACAAAGACTGCAAATGAATACATGAAAAATTACACACCATGTACAATATTTATAATTTATAAATGCAAAGTTAAGACCTTTTTAAATTATTGCACTGTGCATATTTTGTACAAAGATTTCTTAGTGTCATACATAGAAAATCATTTTTAGCTCATTAAGTTATTAACTGTAATAAAACTGGACATTATCTTAAAGTTCTTTCTCCTTGACAATATTAGCCCATCGGAGTGATCTACCACACCAGTCTTCTATTCATTTCTCTATTTTGATGGCTCATATACCCATTCTGACATCCATGCACAGTTTTTGGTCAGCATGCAGACCACCACCAGCAAGTTGTGATCTACTTTTGCTAGGTTGGGATACAGACTCTTAATTCTGGCTATGAGTATTCATTTGGACAGGGATGGAAATTTTCTTTATCCAGATAGAACAATGCACTCTATCTCTACACATCATGGTAATTACATCACAGTGTTTTAGGCAAAGACATTATTTCCAGTGGATGGGTCTGGTTAGTGAGGTATAGAAATGGCTTCTATAGAACAAATTTTAGAATATTTTCATTTACTCTTAGTAAGGAGTTCACATATATAAAAGTCCACATACATAGGGGAAAAGAAGCTTCAAATGTCTGATGACTTGTGTGTTTAAGATATTTAGACATTTCATAGCACTTAGTTTCATGGTGCCACAGGAAGAAATAAATGTTACAGTACCATATGCCATGATATAATTAACATGATGTTTTAGAATTAGCTTACTAGAGTATGCAAATAACAGATTTTAACATCTTAGCTTACAACAGGAACAAAAACCCTTCAATTAGGCTTCTGTAAATATATAAATTAATTATATCAGCTGAAAAGTGACATTTAATATTATCTTCTCTTTAGTCACCTCTTCAAACTTGACTTTCGTGTTTCCCTTTCAGCTAAGTTTCAGCAAAGACTTTATAGTGTACCAGCTAAAATCATGCTTCAGTGTATGTGCTCTTAGATGCCAGTTTTCTACCATTTGTGGGAAAAAAAGAACTCAAATTAAATACACATCCCCATGTTTCCTTTGCCATTTTGGATTTAGTAAAGAAAAGATTAGAACAAACATAATGCCATGTGGGAATTTTCAAACAAGTTTTGTGGGAAAGCCAGTGTCTTTTTGTTCCACCTAAAGGTTTAGTTCCTTGAAATAAATTTGAATCATAAAAATTCATTTAAAAAATCATTTCAAAACTTTTTTTTTATGATAATGCAAAAACTTTCATCACCTCAAGAGTGCATTTAGTGTTTCACACAACTGAGATAGCAAGTACAAACGTGAAGGCTATCCTGTATTCTTTAGCAACACTACTACTCTAAAACTAATGTGTTAAAAGATGTCATTGGAAAAGCACTTTGTAAATACCAGCAGTATTTATGAGAATGTAAACATAACATAACCTTTTGCTATGGCCAAACTTCTGGAAATCACAAATGACAGCCCATTCCAGCTAATCAGCATCTTACAATGATGTTAGGATCAGACTATTAATTTGCAACACATATCACATATATAGCCTGGGAATAAAGGAAAGGCATTAAAGTAGTCAGCAAACAGAAAGAAGTGAAAATGTTTACATTTGAAACACAAGATTTTCAAAACTTAAAGCTTAGGTGCGTACCTGAAACCCAACAAGATCACATCTTAATTAAAAATCACAGTTCTTGGAAATTCCTGTGTACTCAGTCTGAATAGCTTCCAGAGAACACTTTACAATCATAGGTGATACATAGGAATGTTTGAAGTTAAGAAAAACACCCTATTCATGCAATAATCATTTTTATCCCTTTAACAAAGCTCAGGCATTCCCTTCCCTCTTTGGCTGGGCTGTGAAAGTTCATGTGTTGAGATGAGGGTTCAATATTCTACACTTCCTCCAGTGAAATGGAAGACCACAGGTCTTATGCCATTTATTACTCCACTACTGCCTCCTAAAGTCCTGCATCACTTGCTATTTATACCCTCATGATTCTGGGAATGATCATTAAACCTATATATGTGGTTTTAAGGAACTCAGGACATTGACATTGCTCCCACTGCTATAACCATAGTATTTCCAGGCTTTTCTATCTCTTCCCCTCCCTCCATTTCACTAATTTTTTTTTCTGTGCTGTTTTATTTTCCAACTGAAATATAAGTTCCAGAGAGAACAGATTGTTTTTCCCCTATTTGCATTTCTCAGCTAGTTAAACACAGTGCTTGACATATAGTAAGCACTTAATAAATACCTTTTTATTCATTCACAATGAATAAAGAGTTTTGAGTCTTGTTTCATTTTGGGGGCTTGGGGGAGACATGAAGGAGATTCAGGGCAGTTTGAATAAACAATGACTATTAGACTCTTAATTTCAATACAACTTCAGAAAATATAAAAACTCAATCTATATGGTGCTGAAAAACCTTTGCTTAAGTAGGATTTGTAAAGTATGTTCACCAAACATCAGTATTATTATGCATTAACGTACTAAATGTGCTTTAAAATGGCCAAAAAAACTCCAAAAAAATTACATTAGGACTTGATTATTTCAAATTAAAAATATACAAAAGGTGAGTAGTATTTCAACAAAAATCTAGCTTCAACTTTTTTTTCCCCAGCTCTGGCATTGGTTATAGAAATAATTCATAGAAACTTTATTTTTTCCCATTTAGAGTGGCACTTAGTGGTGGAACTGAACCAGGAAGCAGAGATGAGAAAGAGAATTGGGTTTAAGATTTTCAATGGTTAAGTCAAATTCTGCCCAATACAGGAATAGCAATCAATTGCCTTTTTTTTTTTTTTAATGAATAAAGCAGTTTAGTAATTGTTACTAAAAAATGCTCCATTTTCTTTTTGATCAAACATTTATTTAATTCATCCTGGTTTTTTTCTCAAAGACTATTTGCTAATGCTTTTGTCTTTCAGTTTAGGATTTCCTTCTGATTGATTTTTGATATTTGAAGCTTGCATGGATATGCATTAATTTAATCAATAAATGTGGTGGTTTAAAATATATTTACAACATCTGGAAATATATCAGATATGTACTATGTGACAAGAAAACTCTTGATTTATGCTTATTCACAATCAATATAATTTTCTGTAAGTTTTACAATACTCTACATCCTCTATTCATACTCCATAGGGGGAAATTGGCCAAATAGAAAGAATTCCCCTACAGAGAAGCACATCAAAACTTCTGGTAATAAAAGGCATCTGGCTGGATACAGGCACTGCAATGCCCTTTAAAAATTGAAAGATGGGAAACAGAGCTTAACAAGCTTGCCTTGTTAAGTACTGGAACAACATCTGGCAAAGCACAGAAATATTCAACTGTATTTTTTTTCCCAAAATAACTTATTAATGTTTGAGTTAAAGAAATTTTTTTGACAAGCCTATGAGACCCTGGTAGTTTGGAATATCCTGAAAGTAATATTAAAAGTTCTAAAGTTTATCACTTGGTCTTCTGTCAAATTCTATTTCTCCTAGCAACAGTATTTGCAAAGAATCAGCTAACAAATAGCCAAATCTAGACTTTTTAAACTATTGATGAGAGTTTCAATATAAGGTGTGTCTATCTTAGTAAATGATTTAGTAATGTAAAAATAAATGATTCAGACAATTTTCTGTATTGACTCAGTATTTCAGTATTTAGCAAGAGAAAAAGCCATGTTTTTCTAATATTAAGAGATAGCAATCACTTGAGTAGTTTTTAATTCAAATACAGTTTTATGATCAATTATTTTTGTTAATGTTGGTTCCTGTTGACAAAAGTCACTATATTATTACTGAAGGAGTGAAGACTTCTTATAGGAAGCTGTTACAAAGCTTTAATATGCGCATGATACTCCTTGTACTTAAGGCATTCCCCCCAACATCTCCCATTTTTAAAAACAGTTCTTCTCAAAGAATACTCTAGATTTCTTCATCTTCACAACACATCAATTTTATCCACAATAGCTTTTTGTGTTTCCTTTGGTCTAAGGGAAACAGATTCCATAGGTGATCTAGAAATGAGAATTCTAAGCCTTGGAAACCTGGAAGGTGAGGTTCAGAAATGGGAGGTGGCTCAGTAATAAAGGCAATGAGACTGATTTTCATGGGCAACTTGTGGACTCCATCTCATTACTTTCATAATAATCTTCTTAAGTCCTTCTATGAAGTTATGGATATGGTTTTTTTTTCATTTTTAGTATGCAAAGTTTCTCTACATTAAACAATGTGAGTATAATTCATATTTCAAAGCGGTTACTTTAAAACTTAGTAAATTAAAAATCAGTATTTTGATTTCTTTTCAGGTGAATGTTATTCTAAGCAAGTCTATCAGGTCTGGAAGCAGAATCAGCGCTTAGTGTACTAAATGCATTGTTTAAACCATCTTTAACGACTATTTTCCTTCAACATGGTCACTCTGGCTAAAACCCACTGAGTAAATGATTTAAAAATCTTACAAAATCTGGTCCAGAATGTTTTGGGAATTTTTTCCCCCTTCAGTAGGCATCATGAACAGTGAATTTTTAATTTGCCAAAAGCCTGTATAACAATGTGCCGCCAAAACCAGTGGGTCTTTCCACTTGATATTTGATTACCAAAGCAAAGAAACAGGTATTTAAGGATCTCCTTTGTTGCTCCCAATGAATGAGTACATAGTGATAAAAATACACTGGCCATTTGTCTCACAGAACAGTTGCCTAATGGTCAAAGAAAGCTATAGATCAAAAGTTCTGCTAATCAGTAGACCTAAAGCATGACATTTGGAGATCATTAGAATAAGCATTCAGTTGGGAAAATTTTCTGAAAATGGACATTTGTGAAATAAGTTATTAAAAAATATTCTCTCATTAGAAAAGAGAATAGAATTTTGTGATCAACAAGGCTAGTTGGTAGGAAATTATATACCCCTTTTCTTTTCTTTTCTCAATACAGCTGCATTCACTAAAGATGAGAAGGCCAGATGCACTAATTCTTTAATGCAATTTTAAAAAGAGGAAAAACAAAATTTTTTACTAGCTTTGCTATGAAGGAAAAGGCCCTTTGCCAAGGATTTATCTAAGTTTTAGTATTTAGAAAAAACAAAATCTCAATCAGGATTGTCTTCTTTCTTTTTTAGTGGAGATCTCCTAACTCGCAACTCCTAACATAAAACAGATCAATTGGAATGATTGATCAAAATGGGTTCAGAGTTCTGAACTAAGAAACTGGCTTTTCTCCCACTCCTGACTATAGAAAAGAAACTCCACATACTGAAGCCGAAATGACAGTTGTGGTGCTGAGGTTTTTTGCTAGAGGTCAAACTGATTATAAGTAGATCACACATAAACATTCACCATAGTAATGTGTAAAAATTCCTATTTATAACCAAGAACTTCCAAGCAACATTGTTGTGAAAGCCTGTCAAAGAACAATACAGTAAAAGTACCATTAAACCTTCTCTCGAAAGCTACAACTTAAAAAGTACCCTCATGGTATGATTTTTTTTTTTTTTTTTTTTTTTTTTTTTTAGTTTTAAATTAAGGCTTCAGCAAAAGCCCATGAAAAAAGGCCACTTTGCAAGTCACATAGAGTTCCCTTGGACAGCTGATCCCAAAATATGAGCAGTCCTAGTTTTCTCATTCTTCACAGTACATCACAGATGAGACTGGCAGGTAGTCATCCAGTTGAAGTGTCTCCTTGATGTTACCTTCCTTGAAAAGGTTTGTGTCCCAGTTAGCAGGTGTGGCTCTCTTTTCTCTTTTTCATGCTCCCTCCATAAGATAAAACAATATAAAAAAGAAGGATGAGAATGAGCCTTCAGGCAAATACTAATGATCATTGCTGATCAATCTTCAAAGACAGTGAGCAAGAGGTCTCTTGATTTCCTGTCTGGTTTGGAAGCCATAAGAGACTTTCCTCTCCTCTAATTATTTTCTCCCATTGGCCAAGATTATCCCTAGAATACAAAGAAAGAAAGTAAAAATGGCATATGAATGTGAAAAAAGATTTCCATCATTAGTTATTACAAATCAGTTCTAGGTACTCCAGTTTGGATTAGAAAGCTACCTGTTTTACAAATAACACATAGATCAGTCATGAACTTCTGCTGCATCCTTTCTTCTCTCTAGAAGGAGTGACATATTTGTAGTCAGAAAATGAGGGTTCAAATTCTGGCTTGTCCATCTATGATCTGTGTGTCCTGATTACACTCTTTAATTCAGTTTCCTCCTCTATGAAATGAGGAAGTTGGGCCACATAATCTTAAGGACTTTTCCAGGCCTACATTTATGATGCTAATGATTTCAATGGATTCCTTCTGGCATTTTCAACAGATATCTACTGGAAGAGTAAAACAGTCTTCTAAAGTATATCTATCTTACCTTTCAGAGAATCATAAAAATCCTCAGGAAAGGGCCTCAGCTCCTTCAAAGAAGCAAAGTATCCTTATTCCATCAGAATGAGACAGTCTGGACTTTCAGAGAAAGGCTCCAGAATTAGCAACCTTCTGAATAATCTCTCCTCTTTTGGGGTGAGTTTTTGTGAGACTGTTCTGTCTCAATTTTTCTCTTACCTGTACAATGATTCCTTCAAAGTCACCTTGCTAATCCATGTTCCAAAACCTATGTGTGAGATTCCAAATATTCTGTCCACACCCTCCATGGGCTGTATTCTCTCTCATTTAGGTTTCAAACCAATTACCACTAGTTCAATTGTCACCTTTACACAGATGAGTCTCACATCTACCTATCCACTCTCAGGCTGAGTAACAGTCCTGCCTTAAAAAATGCCTGCTGGATATCTCCACCTATATGTCCCACAGGTATCTCAAATACAACTCATTCAATTTTTTTTTTTTCATTATCCACTCCTCCTTTAGGTGAAACAAACAATGCTAACTTCCCTTCTATTCAACCTTTATTTCTATCACCCAGATCTATAATCTTAACATCATACTTAATGTATGTCTTCCTTACTCCTTGTAGCCAGGCAGTTGCCAAGACCAACTGTTTTATCCACATAACATGTATTGTAACTATCCCTTCTCTACATTCATAAAGCTTTCACACTAGCTCACCTCTACATTCATACACCTCTCATCTACCATACTGTCCAATATTTTCCTCTTCCCTATGTTAATTGCTTACTATTTATCCTGTATGTACTTTATACATATTTATGTCCTTGTGCTCTCACTCAGATTCTGAGTTCTCTAACATAAGGGAGATACTTAAAAAAAATCTTGGTGGCTTAGCACAATGCCTAATTGTACAGTATAGTATATAGTATGTATCATATAGCATATATATGTGTATGTACAGCATATAGTATAATGGACTATACTAATTACTGCATTAGTTTTCAAATTGATCTCTACATCTTTATTTTTTCAGCTCCAGTCTATCCTATATGAAGTTTCCAAAATGATCTAAGACAGTGGCATTTACAGTCTCTTCTCTGCTTTAGAAACATCTTCCTATTTATTCTCTATAGAAAACACATACTTTTTTGATTTTGTTTTGTTTATCATTTAAAGCCCTTCACAATGTAGTTCCTTTTTTCCTTTTTTTTTTTTTTTGCTGAGGCAATGAGAGTTAAGTGACTTGCCCAGAGTCACACAGTTAGGAAGTGTGAAGTATTTGAGACCAGATTTGAACTCAGGTCTTCCTGACTTCAGCCACCTAGCTGCCCCCACAATGTAGTTCCAATCAGTCTTACAGACTATTCCATGGTGGGAATTTTCTCCCTATTATACTTGGAATATTTAGTCATATTTGAGGAAGGGGGCAATTAAGTGTCACTTCCTACAAAACAAGACCCGTCTCTTCATCCCCTTACATCCCACTTGCACTCTATACATGCTGGAATTACTCCACGTTTATAATTTCATCTTAAATTTTAATTCAATTATCTGTGAATATGCCTCCCAAGGAGAATATAAACCACATGAAGGCAGAGTATGATTTCATATTTATGCCTGTGTCTTAAATACTCAGCCCAGCCTAACAATAAGTGATTAATAAATTCATGGTGAATTAGATTGAATTTAATTAAGAGTCATTGGAAACTTTTATTTATTCCTTAAACTCAAGATAGGGAAAAGGCATTATACACACACACACACACACATACATATTCATAGTAGTACAGGATCAATCCCTGAATATGCATGAGTCTTTGGAATCTCACTAGTTTAGATGATGGCTTAAAGGTTTAAAAAAAAAATCAACATATCAGAGAATAAACTTGCAAGAAGCACCACATCTTTAGTAGAATGCTCTTGGGATATATGAATACTTTTGATAGTCATTGTCACATCTGAAAGTCACTACAAAAATAAGTTCTTATGACATCTCTAAAATGTATCTATTTTCCCTCATCACCCTCAACCTTTAACCAATTTTTTCACCCTCATTCATGCTCTAGTAAATACTAGGACATTTTTCTCCTTTCAGAAATATTTTATTCATTGTACAGTTTAATCAGTGCCCTCTTAATTCTACAAGCCTATAAATCTTTGTTCATCTTCTACTAAACATTTATATTCTTTATTTTAGTCAAGCATAACATTATTGTCTCCTTGAGACTCCTCTCCAATATTTGCATTCTTCTGTGATATTCTGGATGCAAAAATCCCTTTTCAGAGCTAGTTTGGGGGATGAGTAATGAGTGATACTAAACAGGAATGCATGAGAAAGAATCTCCAAAATGGATGTTGTGGGAATGTTGTTTTACTTCCATTTTTACTGTGAGCAAGGATTGTTTTCTTCCTGTACTTGTATCCCCAATGCTTAATACAAAGTATGTGTTTAATAGATTCTAGCTGATTGATTCAATATTCTAAATACACTTCAGTGTGGCATCAACTTCTCACTATTCTTGTTCACTAGACAGTCAAAAAGGGATCATAGAAGTGTCAAAAGCAAACTATGGACAAGGCACATTTTTAAAGCAACTTATCACAATTCTCAGAAAATCAATGTTAAACTGCCTCAGAACCTTCTAAAATATTTGAAATAGACTCACTGTCATAGAACTTAGTGGATCTTCAGATCTTTGTCCTTTACTGTCACTGAGATTTTTCATAACTAACTCATTATTGCTCCTTATATTTACCATATTCATCTAATGAAATTGTGAGCTTACTGAACACAGAAATATGTAACTTTGCTTTCCAGTATACATATGTTGCATGATAAATATTAATTTTGTAGAATTTGAAAATTGAAAGAGGTTTTAAAGAGGCATTTAGTTCAGCTAAGTATGTAAGGTCAAGAACCCACCTTAACCAGCCCAGAGAGACAGATTTATCATACAAAGCTCTCCAAGAAAGGGGATTTTACAACCGCCTCAATAATCTGTTCCAGCATTTAATAAATGTAACAATCATTTCATTGGTTTCTGGATATACAACATAAGAGCACAGATGATTTTTTAGACAAGGAAAAAACAATAATGCTAAGGAAATTCATAATATGTTGTCAAGATTTAATCTATTCAAATTTTTTAACATGAAGCAGGCTAAATTAATTTTAATAACCTGACTCTGTGTAGTTTGGTTCTCACACATGTTTTCCATAATCAAAGTACTTCAGTGCAGAACATATACTAAAGTGATTTTTACTTCTTCCCAATGAAGATAGAAAATGACCATGGGATGGTAAAAGAGCCTAGCTTTTGTTAACAATAAAACAACTCTACAAATTTGTTTTGTTTTGTTTTGTTTTTAGTTCCTTGAAATTTTACTTTGATTCATAAAATCAGAGAGTCTCTTTTTTCCTTATACCCAGATCCTTCTAGAGTTTATAATAAGAGTAACAGTGTATAAATTCAGAAAAGTACACAGAAAACATAGAATAGAGGAATATTACAATAAATTTAATATCTCTTTCTGGTTTTCATTAATTCTAGTCTATTCTTTTAAAATTTCCTTTAATTTCTACTCTAATCAGTGGAAGCTATTAGAATTCAGGCATATGCTTGATATCCTTAGCATTAACAAAAATGAATAGATTGAAGCAGCAGCAAAACTAATTAATCAATAAACATTTACTAAGTACCCATTATATCCCAAGCAAGGAGCCAGAGGTATAAAGACAAAACAGACAAACAGTAGCTATCCTCTGAGGCCTTAGTATTCTATTAGAGGAAAGAAATAAAACATGGATATATATATAAAGTCAAAATAGATATGTGATAAAAAAAAATTGGAGAGGGAAGTACTAATAGGTAACAGTAATTGCTAGCATTTATATAGTGCTTCAAGATTTTCAGAAAGCTGTACATTTGTCATTTGATTCCCAAAAAACAGAAGGAGGTTTTATTTTACAGATGAAGGAATTAAGGCTGAGAGTCTGAATGATTTGTTGGGGATCATACAGCTAATCAGTCTGATGAAGGATTTTCACTTGAGATTTTCCTGACTCCAAGGAGAACATACCTTCTCTCAGTGCCACTTAGTTGGAGTAAAGGAGATATCTTATAGAGAAAGGCACTTAGGTTGAGCCTTGAAGGGATTCTTAAAAATAACTGAGGAGGGAGTGCATTCCAAGTTTAGGAGACAGCTCCTGCCAAACACACAGACAGGCCTGGAGTGATATACCAAAACAAGAGTTAAGAAGAGTCCTTTGGTTGGAGTCTAGTGTGTGTAAAGGAGAGCAAAATGAAATCGAGAGAAGTAATCAAGCTTTCTTTGCAAGGGGCAGTTAGGACTTTAGCAGGGATCCCTGGAGCTCCTGAGTCCACCAAATAGTTTGGAGGAAAGGGAAATCTTCCTATTGGGATCTGTAGCTACAGTATCTGTAAAGAACCAAGAATAATAGAGAATCTCAAAGTCAATAGGTATAGAGGGCAAGGATATTGTAGGGATTTGCAGAAACTGTTATACTTGTGTTTCTGTCATAGCCATGTTTTATACTAAGTCTTTTTCTCCTGTGTTTTTTCTCTGTGTGGTACATTTACAAATGTGTTGACACACAACTTTATTGATGGACTATGCTGCCCATGGGGTTTTCTTGGCAGAGCTACTTTGTGGTTTGCTATTTATTTCTCCAGGGGATTAAGGCAAACAAGATTAGGTGACTTGTTCAGGGTAAATGTCTGAAGTTGGATTAGAATTTAGGTCTTTTTGATGCCAGGCCAACACTACTCACTGAGCCATATATCTGCCTCACTATTTTATCAGTTGACTTTTATATTATTCTTGATTCTCTCTCCACCTATTCAACACTATTAACTAGATCAAGTTTCACCTGTTTTCCTGAGCACACAGCAAATGTATAAAAAGTACCTGTTGACTGAATGAAACACAATTTCATGTATATATTTATTTTTTCCATGAGATTATTATAGATTCCTAAGGAAAGAACATGTTTTTTACATGTTATGTTTTCAGTGTTTTTTATCCCAATCCTTTAAATATATACAGTTCTCTACAGACAGTGTCTAAAAACTAGATGTTAAATGATTGAACTGGTTTCCTGATGGTCTCTTTTTGGTGGAGCAAAATCATGTAGAAAATTTATTATCTTGTTTGTAGATATCATGTTAACAATCAAGACTGTGGAACCAGAGTAGTAGACAACAAGTCCCAACATAACAACCAGCTGAATGGAAATATCCAAATAATATTCAGAACAGTAGATTTTGATGAATTTTATTATAATACTCAGAGCTAGATTTGTGTGACACCAAAAACAATTTGGCATTAATATCATTCTGCTTTTTACATCAATGGCATCTTAATAGAAGTCACTTAGCCCTGTTACAATTGGCTCAATTAATAGGTCATTGAGATTACCACATTTGTTAAAGATACTGTACAGTGTAAGGTTCTTAATAGAGAGCCATCCCCCCAAGTGAATTTTGGGAAAAAAACTTGGCAGCATAGAAATGTCACCACAGCTATACCTTATATTCCTCTTATATTCAAAAAGCCACCTAAGCACCTGTCTCAAATTCCTCAAATTTTAAAAATAGAGGCATAGCACAGAAAATTCAAGTAATCAAAGTCTGTACTTCTTTCTTGAACACAATCCCAATCAAGTCACAGAAGGAGGCTAATTTTAGCCTCTAGTCTAGAACCTGATAAAGTCTTGGAACCAACAGGTTGGCTTTGCAATCCCAGGTCCCAGTCCAGCCTGAGTTTATCATCAAGCCAGATTATTTACTCAACTCTTTATCATTCTAATGATAACATTCTAACATTTTAGGTTGAGGAAAAACATCCATTTGTATCTGTATATACAGAGATAATATACTTTATTAGGGGATTAAGTAGTATCTGAACTATGACTTTATGTAGAAAACTTCATTTGTATAAATTTTCTTTCCTGATAAACATTAACCTTCTAATTATAATCTGTAATCTTATGTTCATGAGATATATTCAAGGAAATAATAGGATACCAGTTCAATTTTTCAAAAAAGGAAATCCTTAAAGTTGAGTAATGTACATCAAATTTTAAGCAGTAAGAGCTCTTTGGTGAAATATAATACAGCCTACTCATTCAATTAGACATTCAAATTACTGCAACAATTTAACAAAGATTGATTAAGTTTCTACTATGTGCAAAACATTGGTTACAAAGACAAAATGAAAAGTAGTAATTGTTCTAAATAATTATTTCTATTCAAGGTTGAATTGGTGGAGGGGAGAGGTCTAAAAGGGTAAGGGAGGTTGGACATATAAGATATACAGAGCAAATACATAAAAAATAATTGAAGAAGTGAAGCACTAACTAGGAAGATCTGAAAAGGTTTTCTTTATGAGGTGCCAACTAAAATTGAGTCATGAAAGGAGCTAAACATTCTTGGAAGAACCTAAGTGAAATTTAGGTATTAGAGGCAGCTTGTGGAAAGAGAGGTTGGTGAGAGATAGAATGATGAGTTTGTTTAAGAGGAAACAGGTAATTTTGGATAGAACTAAGAATGCATGAAGATAGTTCATATTAAATGTCTGAAAAGATTAGTTGTAGTCATGCTTTGAGGGCCTTTAAATGTCATGCTGACAAGTTTATGTTTTATTTCTTGGTCAATGGGGAGTTACTAGAAAGTGTTGATGACAGAGGGTAGACCTATGAATATTGTTTTGGAAGCTGGATTGTGGTGGTGGTGGTAATTAAAATTTTAAGATTAAAGAAAATGTAATGGGTCCTGGAATTAAGAGTAGTAGGCCAAAGAGTAAAGATACAGAAGTGACTATCTGAGAAAATGTGGCGGTAAATTTTACAAGATTTCTCAGACAATTGACTTTGGGGGGTAGGGATTATATAATCTATGAATTAGAAAATATAAAAAAGAAGGATTAATATAAGTTTAGTTAAAGAACTGGTTACTGAATAATATGATTATACCTAATAGCAAAATATTTTTAAAGTTATCTGACATTGGAAGAATTGCCCGAATCTTTTCCCTTGAAGGCAGTATTCAAAGTAGCATAAGGAAATTTCTTTAGAAAATATTTTTTAATTGCCTAAAGTAGATAGTTCAAATCTGATGACACATGGACTAGAAATGGAAACTCTCATTTTTCTATCAGAATTTTTTATTTAAAAGATTTAAAAACTGATTTCAGCAAAAATGAAATTTTTGTTCTTTTTCACAATTCTATTTATAAGTGGCTGACTAATAAACAAAGAAATAGGATTAGGGCTTGATAGTTACTATGATCTTTCAAGTATAATCTCTGCAAATTTCTCCATTTGGAAAACCATAATGTATTACAAAGCATAAAATTGTGACATTTGGCTGGTCATGATGTGAAATTGCTTTCTGATACTTTTCAAATAATTACTGGTTTGTAGAATCAAGTTCATAGTTTGAGAAATGTGTCACTATTTGCTCAACTCAAGGCTATGATTCTTTAAAATGAAGTGAAAAAATGAAAAGTCACTACTTTTAAGTCTTCATATAACCTTTTATGGTGATTCTGGGGGGGCTGAACTGGACTTGAAATTTCATTGGTATAACAGTTATAATTATTCTCCAGATTTAGATCTATGGGGATTCATTCAAATTCATTCAAATCAACTATGCTGCAAAAAAAATAGCTCCAAAAGTATTTAAATTACAAGGAGAATGCTAGGAAAATGTTGTTGGAATCTTTACAAACTTTTAAGTCATTAGAGTTGATAGAGACAATAATTATCTAATTTAGCATGGTCCAGTATCACTGATCTGATCTTACAAGATGTTTTGGGCCAGAACCTGAAACAAGGTACTAAGTAGAACTAATTGATACAATGTTTGTGTTCACACCGGTCCTCATTGGAGTTCACAAGTAGGGGAGATTCACAAAGCAAACTTTGTAACTTTGTGAATTCACACCTCCCTTAGGTGTGTATCCAGAAGGAGGAGTCAACCTTTGGGAGATGATACATAAGAAGCAGACTCAGTCGGGAGTCCAGCTGAATTAGATTGGAGAGGAGCACGCTGCGACAGATGCAGAGCACTCTGGGAGAGCCAGAAGTCCTCTCTCGGAGGCAAGAAAGATTCATTACAACTTTTACCTTGGTGCTGACTGGAGGCAGAGGCAAAAGCAAAGAACAAAGCTGCAAGAGCTCTTAGAACCAAGGAGAAAGAGAGGTCTCTAAGAAAACTAACCAGGCTATATTGAAGGACACAATAAAAGATTTGAACTTTCAGCACCTGGCTGCATTTGGGTGATTATTACTTTCAACTGAAACTAAGGTTGCCTCCAGAAAACCTCCCTGAGAAACCTTCTCCCAGAGAGAACCTTTATGTTATTTTAAAAAAAAGAAAATCACAACATTTTGGCACCCAACGTGAGGCGCCAAAATGTGGTGTTCTTTTTCTTCTTCAAAATATATAATATGATGGTTCTCTCTGGGTGAGAGCAGGTTTCTCAGGGAGGTTTTCTGGAGACAGCCTTAGTATCGGGTAAGAGTAATAATCATCCAAAATACAGTCAGCTGGTAAAAATGCAAACGTTCATTTTCTCCTTCCAAAATAGCCTGGTTAGTTGAGGCCTATCTCTCTGCTTGGTTCCAAGAGCTCTTGCAGATTGTCCTTTGCTTCTGCCTCTGTCTCTGCCTCCAGCTAGCACCAAGGTAAAAGTTGTAATGAATCTTTCTTGCCTCTGAGAGAGGGCTTCTGGCTCTCCCAGAGTGCTCTGCATCTGTCCCAGAGTGCTCCTCTCCAATCTAATTCAGCTGGACTCCCGACTGAGTCCGCTTCTTATATATCATCTCCCAAAGGTTGACTCCTCCTTCTGGATGCACACCTAAGGGAGGTATGAATTCACAAAGTTACAAAGTTTGCTTTGTGAATCTCCCATACTTGTGAACTCCAATGAGTAAAGATGTGAACACAAGTACTGTATCAATTAGTTCTACTTAGTACCTTGTTTCAGGTTCTGGCCCAAAACATCTCCTTGTAAGGTCAGATCAAGGATACTGAACCATGCTAAATTAGATAATTATTGTCTCTATCAACTCTAATGACAACAATTTATAAAAATTCCAATAAAATGTGGTACAACTAATTTTAAATTTAAGTTAGCTTAATTTAGAGTAAAAAGTTTTAAGATCTATTATTTGAATTGAATTATTATTTCTTAACTGGAAGACTTTTATTTATAACCTTTCAAATAGCAACACTGAAAGATTACAGAAATAAAGCATTATAGATGTAAAAAATTAGATTGGCATCACATAAAATTCTCTAATAACTCACTGTAAAGAAGAGCTTAAGGCATACAACATACTGATTTATAGTAAATTGATCAATATAGAGAGACATTTATGGCTAATAATGGGAATTTGGTAATTTGATACATGTTGAACTAGTCTGAAGAGCTAGCTTTGAATTATCAACTTAAGTGCATTTTGGTAATCCAATTTATCTTGAGAAATCAGATTTAAGAGTGCTAGTAAATTTTAGGTGGCCATGCAATGCTATAAATTATTATGTAAGAAGAATATCATTCATTTGAATTAATAGAAATTTAATATTTTTCAAATAGCCATTATTCCATATAACTTTAAGTAAATTAGGTAAAGCTTCAGCAAAGAAAAAGAGAAACTAAAATTAAATAGACTGTACATTTTTTTTCCAGCTTACTAATGTTTGATGATGGCAACCACATTGTAACTGTAAATTTAGGAGGGAAAGCCTCACAGAGTAAAGATCTAGCCTCCAAAAGAACCCAAACAAAATTCCATCTCTGACATATTCTGATTAAGCAAATCACTTAATCTCTTAGTACTCCAGGAATCTCTGATACTAAATTGCACAGAACATTACTCGGTCAAACAGATTATTAGAGGGAATTTCCTCACCAGACTGTCCCCATAACAAATGAAAACACAGGTCTGGTCCTTTTCCCTATTCTTATTCCAGGAGGGAAATCCTATTTTGATCAATCAGCAAGCTTTTGTTCTCATTCCCATTCATGGCTAGGCTCCTTGAAAAGGATGTCTACTTATTTTTGCTTCCATGTTATTTCCTCTTATATGCAGTCTGGAAAAGACTGGAAATGCTTTGTTGAAATTTTTTGGACTAATAAAACCTTCAATGGATTAATAATTAAAAACTAGCAAGATTAAATTAAGAATGAAAATAAATGGAAGCTATGAAGATTAAATTATTTTTATCACATATTTCAAGATATGTTATTGAACTTGGAAATTAGTTAGATAAGTATGTATGTTCACAGGTACAGTTTTCATTAAAACAAACAAACAAACAAACAGGGCAGCTAGATAGTGCAGTGGATAAAGCACCAGCTCTGAAGTCAATTTCATAGCTGTGTGACCCTATGTAAGTCACTTGATGCCAATTGTCTCAGGGGGGAAAAAAGCCACGAATCAGTGAATCTTAAAGGAGAAAGACAAAGTCTTCCACTTAATCACAGCTATATTTTGTTTTTCAAACTTTCTTCTTCCATTATTTTGTAGAGACCTTGGAGCAATGTAATGGGGGCAAAAGATTTAGGTGGCAAATATATTTTGGCATTCAAAGACAAAATTGGAATGCGGGATTCTGGAACCAAAAAAAAGACATTCTCCTAGTAGAGAGTGGGAAATCATGGTTTGTGTTTTTATTGTAATATCAATTAAATATGATACTCAATTTAATCTAAGTAGATACTGTATAAATATGTATACCAGATAGATATAGATGTACATATAAAGATAGCATACATGCAAAACTGAAAGTGTTACATATATGTTAACCATTACTATTATTTACACATTGCTGCATTTTTACAAGAAACTCTATGCTGACCATTTAGTGACACTTGGCAGAATTGTTAAAAACCACCACAGAAGAGAACAGTGGTTCTTACCTGCATGCCCGGAGTAAGGGTCCAGTAGGGGGGAAGATCTGCATAAGGGTGGTATAGCAGGGAATTGCTACAGCATTATAGAAGCCAAGCTGTGACAAAAATGAAAAAAATGAGAGACATCAGTTTGTAAGTTACTTTGCCAAATACTATCAATTAGAGCAACAATAATTTTCAGGTGTTCTTTACCACTCTGAATTCAGTTCAATTATAAAAACAAGATATATGCTGCTCTTTAAGTAAAGGATAAATACAATATTTTAGAATTTTCAAAGAACTGTAATTTTATCAATGTGGATCAATTTTCTACTGAAAAAGATCGCAATAACTTTCAGCATATTTATAAAGCATTTTAAAATAAATTAAAGTTACTAAATGTTAATTAAGCACTGGGATCCAGTCTCTGACAGTTGATTAGTATTAAGTACCTGCTATATGTCAGGCATTGTGCCATTGGGAATATATAGAAAAGCAGAAACAGAAACAGGCTTAATATGAGAGACAACATGCAAACAACTATGTACAAATAAATGATAATACAGTATGTAAAAGAAATAATCAACAAAGAAGACACTAGAAGTAGGAGGGATTGGGAAAGGCTTCCTATAGAGTGGACGTTAATTGAGATTTAAAATAAACTGAAGAAATCAGGAAACAAAGATAAGAAGGAAGACCATTCTAGACATGGGAGCCAACCTATGAAAATGAATAGATTAAGGAGATGGAATATTTTTTGGAGGAATAGCAATATTATTGATGTCACTAAGATTTCACAGTATGTGGTAGAGTGTAAAAAAAAAGTTTCTTAGGCTTTTTCCACTTGTGATCCTTTTTTTACCCTAGAAATTTTTATATGTCTCTGGGTACATAGAAACATAAAACAAATGTACAAATCCTATTAATAATCAATAAAGAAAATTATTTAAAAATCTTGGGTATACATGTAATTTATTATTTATTAAAGATGAAAACAAATTTGCATACGAATGAGATGGATGTGCTTATTTTTTTTATATACATAAAGAATTAAATCTTGGCAGAATACTTGATACCTTTTACTGTTTGTTGTCAAATTTTCACAATCCACACGTTCAATTATGTCACAACCCACATTTTAATGAGTCTTGACCCAGTCTTAACTACAGAAAAACTCATCATCAATAAATTTATTTGGGAGTGACAACCAAGAAAAAAAGGGAAAAATACAAAATGGCCTAAGGTAATGATTACAAAATTGAAATTGCAAAATGATCACTAGTGGTAGTAACTATTTGGAAAATAGAAAAGATAGTGATTTTTTAAAAAAGTGCTAGGAATCACACAGTTTTTAGATCATATACAATATTAATTTCATTTAATACTCTTGCTTAACTTTCAATAAACTGGTAAATTATAATACTTGGTAACTTCAAAATAGAAAAGATCATGAAGAAAGGAGGTTAAAAAATATATTGGAAACTTGGCTCTACAAGAAGAAATGAAAGTGACCAGAGGATTACAGTCTCTAGAGAAATTCATTTACATAAAAATATTTTCTATAAAATGTGATTTGAGGCACTGGCAAAGGTGAAGAAAAAATCATTTCACAAACAATGAAATAGTCTGATTTATAGCAAACAGGAAACAACTAGTTACCAATGAGGTCATTTTTAATACTCTATCTTTTAATATCTTTGTCTTCATTTATTAAATTATAATAAAACAAATTCAGATTTTAAAAAGAGAACTATGAAAGCTCCCATTATGTCCAGGACATAATCCTAGAGAAGATGATAACAAGTATTAAATAGACCAAGATGACATCATGCCAAGTCATCCTATCATAAGTTTCTTGAATAAATCAAAAAGGACCCAATATGAGATGAAGAATGATAGGCCTTACTTTATTACACTAAGACCAGGTGAATAGAGAAGAAATCCAGCTCTTGAAAGCTGTAAGAATTCACAGGTAGAAGGAGCAACTACTTCAAAATAAAAGTCTAGAATTCATGGAATAAGGTCAGGAAGGCATGAAGACTATTCAGACAGATGCCATGTTGCTGAAATTCCCACACTATTATCACCCTAAATAAATAAGGTCATAAGCTTGTTTCTTCTTGGGTTCTCTCACAAAGTCTTTTTCTCTGGGAAGAGAAAGCTTAGATGCCTTTGTTTTATGAAGTTACTTTGTGTCAATTAACAAGCACTGTGGGAGGAAGCAATTGAAAAGGAAACATTCTCAGAGGGTAAATATCAATAGATCTAACACTGAAGTGAAAAAGGTACTGACATTTACAATCATAATTTCCTAAGAAACTTAAGCTAATGGAAATTAATTCCTACAAGGGAATGTGGGAAACCAAAAACACTTACATACTAGCCCAGCTACTTCAGCAAATAAACTGGAATGATGCTTGGAAAAAAAGTGACTAACACATTCATAATCTTGTACATAATTTTTAAAAGGAGGGCCAAGGTATAAAAAAGTTCCACATATGCCAAACTAATCACAGCAGTGTTTTCTGGGGGAGCAGATTATATGAAACAATGCAAATACTCCTCTACTAGAGAATGGCTAAAAACCTGTGGCTTGTCAATATGACAAAATATTAGTGGTCAATAAGAAATTATGATTATGAAGAATTTAGTAAATAAAAATAAATATGTGTGTATGCAATGATGAGAGTAAAGGAAAGAGAATCAAGAAAATAACTGACAAGAGTGACTACAATATATAAATGGGAAAAACAAATAGAAATGAAACCTGAGTAATCATGATGTCACTGAGCCTAATTTAAGAGGAAAACTAACAAAGACCCATCTTTCCTTTCTTTGAAGAGGTGTGAAGCAATGAATATTGCATATAAGGGGGCAGTTAGGTAGCACAATGGATAGAGCACCAGTCCTGAATCAGGACCTGAATTCAAATCTGGTCTCAAGACACTTAATACTTCCTAGCTGAGTAACCCTGGGCAAGTCACTTTAACCCCAATTACCTCAAAAAAAAAAAAAAAGCATGAATTATGCATTAATTAGTTTCACTAATTTGTTCCTCTTTTTTTAATCTTTGTTATAAGATACAGCTCTCTCATTTAGAGAACAAAGGATGTTACCAAAAAGGAATGTGAAATAAAAGCTAAAGGCATCAACAAAATGTGTATTTGTCATATTTTTATGTATTTTTCCATCAAGAAGATCTTATATCCAAAGTGTCTATGAACTACCTCTGTTAGCCAAACATTGATAGTCTTGCCAAGTGGAGAGATCTGAAAATAAAGGGCAACACTGACCCCAAAGAGAAATCTGCATTCATTGCCGTCACAGAGGCTCTCCAGCACAGTCAAATATTCCTGTCTGTTCATCATAATGTGTGATTATCCTGGATTTCTGAACATTGCAGAACCTCTTTAGTTATATCCATAACCAATTAAAGGAATTTGACTTAACATGTCACACAGGAAAAACACTGTGGATAAAGAATGTCCATTGTCCAGACGCTGTAGCAATGGTACTCTTTAAGTCACAGTTAAATAATATGCTCAGGGTTATTAAAAGTATTGTTTAATCTCTTATACATCATCAAGCCCTTTGTCTTCCTCTTTTTCAATTCTGGGCCTGGTTCACTGAGCAACTGCAATGTCTATTGAATTTAAGTGTCCTGCACTTTACAAACCATTCATGAGTTTGAAATCTTAAGATTTAGTAATTCATTACATGGCAAAAAAGAGGTCTTGCCTCATTTGGGGGAATGTCAGATGTCTTATCTTGAAATATGATTCAGTTATGTCTTGGGAATTAAATTTCGGTTACAAAGCAGCTCACATATTGTTATGTTCAGTGTGATTTTTTTTAATCCTGATGTGAGATAAGCTGCACCATACATACATATATATTTCAAAATGGAAATGAATGAGAAAATAAAACTCAACATACAATAATTTGCCTTACAGACAAATCTTTTCAAGAACATGTTCTAAACCTGCAGAAGGAATCTATATTTTTAAAGTTAAGCTGTTTCTAAGATTTAATTGACTTCAAATAAGTGGATTTTACATTTGAATAAACCACTGGCAAAATCTTATTTCTAACACTCTATAATAGATTATTTCTATTATATTCATTAAATTAGCAATCTTTTCACTTGTATCATTTTACAAGAGCAGTAACATCTAAAATGTTAATAATTGAAAACTAATAAGCTCTACTTATGTATAGCTATATAGCTTGCCTCACAGCTGCCAAGCAGCAGAATTCCCTCCCCCGCTTCAGATGTTTTAATACTTTCATCTCTGAACTTGCACTTTGAGGTTCTACTGGTGACCAACTTGCTGGGCATGTCCCAGTTATCCTTCTCTTCATTCTGTAATCATCTCTTAATTAGCTTCTCCAGATGCCTCACTGACATATATCTACCATGCATTTAAATCATGATTAAGTCAACTTGTTGACTGTTGCTAGAAATAGGATATCAATATATTCCCCTATGATTCCACTATCTCTGCAAGTTTATGGCCTAAAATAATAATAATCGTCCCCAATTACAATAATACAAGTCCCTGGGACAGAGACTGTGTTTCCTGTTGTATTACTGGCACTTAATTACAGGGTCTGGCACATAATAAGTGTTCAAGAAGGGCTATTTAATTAAGTCATGTCAACTGCTTAAAGGAAGACATCAGTGAACAGGGCAAAAGGCAAAAGTAGGGAGTTTCTGATCATGGGGATATAATTAAGTAATGTCTGGCAAAAATATGTAGTACAAAATATACAAAATTCTTTGTTAATACCACCAATTATTTAGGACCAACATTAAAGTTAGTATTTGCTTGAATTGGACATGTGGGACTCGAAAGATCTTGCAGTTACTCTGTTGCTTTCTGGTTATGCAAGACAGACTTGTGAAGGTTTGAAATTCAGGTGTGGGATTCAAAATCTAAAGCATTTGCCAAAAACTCCATTGGAGGTCTCATAATAAAACCCTGTTTAAGTAGGGGTGATTGATTCCTTTTATGCTAATCTTCCTAGAACTATTGTTTTGAGTTATTAGTACAGAATTCTCCACATTTAAATAACTAAACTGCTTTAAACATGTGGAAAACTCAAGGTTCAAAGTAATAGATATCTTTTCTACTTTCCTCAGTCCTTCTAAAGAAGATGGCTATAGTTTATCATCATGAGACTTGGAATAATAAGATGTATGATTTCACACGTGTTTGCTCATTTCACATGTGTTTGCTCACTTAGGAGTTTCCTTATGCACTATTTTTGACTGAAATAAATCATATGTTTAATGAGATAATTCATACTTGGCCTTGAGGGACTTCATCCTTTTTGTCTCTGTCCATCATAGGGATAGGCTGGATTCCAAATTTCTTCATTTCATCACCCTAGAGTTGAAGAAAGAAAGAAATATAATGTTTTCTCTCTTTATAAGTAAGTTGTGAAATTAATGAAAAATAAATGTGTTATATTTGCTTGAAGAAGCAATGGAGCATACTAAAAAAGCTATGTTTCAAAAAAATTTCAATAGCATTCTTTCACAGTACAATATACTCTACTTATCTTAGTTTCCATCATTTTATCTTAATGTTTTCTTTAAGGTAAGTTATAATTGCTAGGAATACACCATATTTTCTGTCTCCTTCATCCAAATATTAGTAAGGAGAATGAAAAGAAATAAAAGGCTCAGAAAATTTTTGAGTTGGAAGCTATCATTCATTTAGTACACAGGTAGATCCAAAATAAAAAAGCTGAAGGGAATACTTGAAATGACAGCAATGTCTTTTCTTCACAATTTTCCAAATTCTATTTCATGCTCCTAGTGTATGGGTGGAAGAATGCTCTAGAGCAATTTAACTGGAGCCTATGAAATGGTGTGATGCACAAACGAATTTTCTGAATGCTGCTGCTACCACTTCTAAAGTTTATTTAGAGCCTTGCAGTTTGCCATTTGCTTTATCTATAATATCATATTCAATTCATTCCTTTCAATTCCTCTGTGATAATGTGGGCACTATTTGTATCTTCTGTTGTGCAGGATCACAAAGCTACTGTCTGAAGTAGAATTTGAACTTCCTGATTCCAAGTTTAGCGCAGTGTGTACCTAGCTGCCTAGGAGCTTTTTTGTTCAAGCTAATAAATATGTAACATGCTCTATATCTATAAACTACATGAAATGTATTCCCAGTTATATATTCCAGTATAACTTTCTTTATAAACAACAATAATATATTTGTAATTTCACAATTAGGAAACAGTATATAATGTATCCTAGGAGTCTTCAAGGGCAAAAAAAATTAAGTAAAGCTCTGGGGATAGTATGTCATATCCTAAATAAATGGTAACCCAAGTATTATAGAATGCCCTTTTATATCAGATTACTCTTTTAGTCTTATTAAAGTCATTTTGGATTTCAATAAGGTTTTCTAAAATGTTAGCCATTTTGTTAACTACTGGTTTCAGCACCAAACTTGATAGAGTTATACTATTTTTTAACCTACCAAATTACTGGTATAAATAAAAATACAATACTTTAATGGTAAAAAGACTGCATATGGTTTCTTGTTAAACTAACAGTGAATAACAGATTTATTTCCTCTTCAAGGTAGACCTACCACTAATTATTTTAATCACAGGAGAATCTATAACAGACTTGTGAAAACATATCAAGATTTCTTTTTCTGTAAGTAGTTCTGGGCATAAAGTCAAGATAATCTGATTATATTTTTCTTATGCTTTCCATTTTTTTAAAAAAGGAAGTTAAAATTCTGAGCCTTAGTTTCCTCATTTATAAAACAGGAACAATAATAATAATAATAATAATACTCATAGTGGTACTTAGAGAGGATTTGTTGTGAGGTCTTAGATAAAGAATGCAAATCACTTTGTAAACCACTGATTTTTGTTTTTATTTTTGATCCAGATTTCGCATTTCATGGAGACTTTCAGTGTATCAACTCTATCAGTGCAGGAAGGCAGCCTGTTGCAGAAAAACAACTTGGAGAGCTTCCATTTGTTAGGCTATGATATTTCTCAAAGGATGGGGGTGATAAATGAGATTAGGTAACTGATACAAGTATAACTGTTAGTTGGAGTATCTGGAGCTAAACTTCTCTTTGCATAGATCTTACCATACTAGCCCTCCAAGTTCCATAAAGTCCACTGGTGCCCTATTTTCTCTAAGATGAAAGTTGTGCTGTCCTGTTGTCTGTATATACAATTGGCCTATAAGTGAACTATAAAAGATCCTTCATGTGATAATCCTCCACAATCAGAGGCCCATTACAAGTTCTTCTCAAACTACCATCTTCCATATGTATATATCTTTATATATACCATCTGACCAACTATATTTGTAGCAGGTACAAGCTTTCATTTAGTCCTTTCCCAAACTAAAATAAAGAGAAATTTAGAAGAATTCTAGGAAGGGAAAAATGGGCTTCATGCCCTTTTTATATGGGTATTCTCTGCCATGTGTCTTATTACTTTGATATTTCAAGTTTGTGTTTGTTTTTCACCATAAATGCTGGGTCTATTTGAGAGAGATTATGTCCCAGACTATTGTCCATGAGTGTTTTTTACTCAGATCTTCACAGCAAATTCCTTTTCACAAAGCTATTAGTTGACTGTCAATGGAGCATATTCCTGTAGGAGCTAAGGATATTCTTTCAATACAACCCTTCAAAGCTATGTCAAATGGTTGGCTGTAAAAAATGTTATACTGTGGGATGATTCTAGATCTGTGGCAAAAACTCATCAGAGATTCTCCACATAGATAACTTCATTTGCAGCCACCTATTATGAAAATAGTATTTAACCTTGGAGTTCTTAAGAGATCCACCAACCCTCCAAGTTTCCTAGACCTCTTTTTGCATTACCTTAGAATGTAATTTGATATTATGTTTTTCCGATGTATTCCCTTAAAGGTCAAAGCAGTATGGCTGTTTTTTAAAAAAATATTTTTGTTGTTTGACTATATAAGTATTTGATATTTGTTTTATTACTATAATCATTGAATATTGCTCAAATATGTCCCCCCTTTCTTTTTTGGTGGAGGATGTTTTTTAAATCAACTAGTACTTGCCTTAATGTGAGGTCCATAAAAAAATGCTAGCTCTACTAATCTCTCCAAGTCACTAATAGCTTCCGGGAGTTCTTTAACTCTTTGTGGTAATTCTGAGTTATTTTTTTTTTTTTCTTTTTAAGGTAGTCAACAGAGTGAGGAATGAATTTGGATCTCTAGTGAAATTCCCTACATGGAATTTTTTGTTTTATGAATATTTAGAAGAATTAAGGAAACTTCAAGGTACCTTAAAGAAATTTTTATTTTAGCTTCCACTTTATAAATGAAAAGATCCCTATTTCTTGTGCCCTATATATTATGACACTCCTAAAGATGTTTTGTCAGGACTGAAAATTATGTGTTTTCAGTGTTTGCTGAAGAAATTTTTGGTAGCCCATGTTATAGGGATAAAGAAGAATTTTCTATGATTAAACCTGGCATGTACTTAAATACCTTCTGTTTCCAGAGAAGAGGGGGTTTCAGAAGAAAAAGAAAAGGATGAATGACTACCTTTTACCTGTGCCTTCTAGTGAATATGAAGGTTGAATAAAATTGACACAGTTCTCCAAAATGCATCAATTTGTAGCAATGCAAAAAAATGAAAAACTTGATAAGAAATTGACTGTTGGATTGACTTTTAAAGTTCCAAAATTTCCTTGGTGTGTCAACTCCATTCAAGGGACATCCTAGGGCCATAATAATTAATATGAAGAAAAAAAAGAATATTTTACATATTTATGACATTCTAGATTTTCTACTTTAGATGACCAACTTAGCTACAAGTTACAGAACCACAATTAATGAAACATATGTCTTGGATTGTTAATAATGTGTTATTTTTCATGGTATCCCAAAATGTTCTAAGGAATTCATAGTCCAGATAGACTAGTTTCCAAAAGAATATGTAATTTATTTTTACGTTGTAGAAATCTAAACATGATAACATTATACAAATTCTTTGCATAAGGGATTTAAAACATGAATATCTGAAATAACTTTATTAAATCAATCTGACAGTAATTTGTCTCTCTGACACACATAAACATGTGCAGAAAACACAATTACACAGGGCATGTAAAAAATTCCAGGCAGTTCCATAATATATAATCAACTAAGTGATCATTGTGCTCATGCAATAAGAATTCCTTAGCTTAAAAGTTTAAAAACAATTTAAGGAATATAAAACCTTTCCATTTAAATTGTAGGTGAACAATTTGCTAGTTTTTACTTTTTAAATGTATTCCTCTTCTGTGTAAGTTACAGGTTAAACCACTAGGTATATCAAATATCAAATTGCAAAATGTAACTTTCCTAAAAGGAGATGGAAAAAAAAATTGGAGAAAATATCATTCAGTTTTCCTAATCCAGTAATGATATTTTTGATAAAGGCCTTATAATAACTCAATAGGTTCCCAGTTTATCAAGTACACAATTTACAATGTAAATTTAGGAATTAAAAAAAATAGAATAGCATTTCTGATAATTAAAGTAATGTAAGCAAAGGAGACAAGATAAAAATTTCATTTTGGCTATTGGGTATTTTTAAATAATTCTCTATTCCTGCTATGGAACTCACATTCTCTAAGTTCTGTTTATCTTTGCCATTATTACATGACAACTCAACAAAATCACTTTCATCCACAATTTCAGAGGAATAGTTAGTTGCTTCCTCCTATACAGAAAGGTAAAAAGATCCAATTTTATCTGAAGAAATAATTTTCTTTCTCTACTGAAATTCTTTCATTTGAACCAATGAATTTTATATATTAAATTTTTATATACTAAATTTTATATGATAAAGCCTATCAATGAAATTTCCAATTTGAAAAGGAGTATATTTGTTTTAGATATGTTACTATTTCATATTAATAAAGAAAAGCTATTATTTTAAAATGAATAGAAAAAAAATACTTTTAATTAAAATAACATCTAACTTTTTTTCCTCAACTTTTTCACATTTTTGATATTATCTGAATATTCAAGACTTAACATACCTCAGCCCAGAACTCTGCATATATGTCATTAGCTGTCAATCTTGTAACTGGCCATAGCTTTGTTACAGAACAAAGGTCACAAGCAGTCATCATTAGGCCAATTACCCGGTCTCTAGAATATAATGGCAGAAAATTGATTGGATGAGATACAGAAATTTTAGCAATAACTTTTTTATATCCTTAAAATTTAATGATAGTGAATATAATACAATATATTAAAGAATGTATTATTATAATTCAATGCCAAAAAGAAAATGGAGCCAATCATATATTTGACTACTTCCCTGAATACTTACAACTATCACTTGTAATTTGAAAACAGAATATGTTATGTAATCATTTCTCCAGTACATGAATGATTACCAAGGTTTACAACTTCAATGTCATCTTTGATTTTCAGTCTAATCAGTTGCCAAATCTGGTACATTATCTCTTGCATCTGTCCTCTTCTTTCTACTCACAGAACCATAACCACAGTGAGCTTTTATAACCTCTTGTCTGAAATATTACAATAGCCTCCTATTGTAGGAGACCTATTACAGTTCTCCTCATCTTAATTATTCTGCTCCAATTCATCTACCACAAAGCTTCCAACATCCTTTTCCTAAAGCACAGGTCTGATCATGTCACCAGTTCCAAATGCTAGTGACTCCCTATTTCTTCAAATATAAAGGATCAAATAAATATAGGATGAAACTCTTGTCTGGAATTCCCTATTCCCTATTCCCTAGTTTTATTTCACACTGAGGTTATTTTATAATTTAGATAAATTTTCTTATTGCTGCTCATTCACCTCTGTTCTCTACAACTGTGCACCAAGCATGCACTGCTTCTATACATTCATCTTAGAATCATTAGTTTCCTTGAAATTTCTGCTCCAAGATATCTTTCATGAAATGATTTTTCTGATCTGCCTGTGTCTTGCCCCTCAAATGGGCTATCATATCTTTTTTTTTTTTATGTGCATGCATACACACACACACTTCCTCATACCCAATAGGAATTTGAATACTATATATCCAATATATCCCATATATCCTATTAATGGCCAAATCTTGTTCAGACATCACCCTCAGACACTTTCTGGGACTGTTATGGCTTTTAATTGGTCTCCTTGCCTTGTTTAGAAAAGCACCACTCCAATTTATTTGCCAAATATCCTTCCAGCCTGTACTGTATGCTTGAAATCAGGGTTACTGTTTTCCTCCAAATCTCAGCTCATATGCCAGCTCCTTTAGGAGGTCTTTCCTTACCCCTTCTAAGACCCATAAATTATCTATTATCTTCCCACCTACCTACCTACCTTTGAAATTGTCTTCTCTGATGGAATATAACCTTCTTGAAGTCAAAGACTATTTCATTTATGTCTCTGTAACCCCAGAATCTAGGCCTACTACAATGCTTGGCACATATATGATATCTTAAAAATGCTTATAGTAATTATGTGAAGTTCATAACTCCATTAGTTTATCACTCTTTTCCATCTGGTGGTTATAGGATCAGAGCAAATTTATATGCTTTTTTGGTGAAGAACTAAGAATATTGGTACTTTAAGCCTGTAAAAGGCAGACATATTTTCTGTCCCTTTCCAGATGTTTTTGAACAGTTGAAAGGTTGTCATTGGTTATCCATCACTGGTGGACCATCTGTGCTGGTCAAAATTTTTTCTAATGATATTCCTTGTCACTTCTCCTAAACACTGTACTTATCCCATTCATCTATTGCATTTCAATCTTAATTAAATAATACACAACATCACTATTAGAATATAGTTTTTAAAATAAGTCTTTGTTTCAAAGAGAAATCCTTAAAGTAAATCTAGCATGCTTTTTTCATCTTATTAAATTCTTGATCCATTTACTATCTACACACAGAATGTGGCTAAGATATATGAAATGAAAAATGATAAACCATGAGCCGTGCATTCAATTGCATAGCAAAATCTAGTTAGGAGACATTGAATTATTTGGGTGTTTTTTTTTTTCTTGTATTGATAGTGAACAGTCATTTTTGAAAAGGAGTAATTGGAAAGCTTTATTACACATAGGTGATTGCTTTAATCTTAATTCTATGCTGAAAAATTTTAGTGACAATGGCAAAATTTTGGAAGGTATACACCGTATTTCATACCTTGCTTGTCACTAATAATCAGAATATAGTTAAACAAAGTTATCACTTTTGTTATAGCTTGACATACAGTGGCATACAGTAGAAACTTAACAAATGTTTGTTAATTGACCAGAAGAGAGCATTTAAGGTAGTAAACATTTTTTTTTACATTCAATTAAGTATATATAGCAGAATCTTATATTTTCTATAACTTTTAAGTAAATGTGTGACTATAAAGATGATCTCATCTGTAGGTATTCAGTTATGAAAATCTGTTTCCTTATGCCATGAAATCTCATAAAACTTATGTGGACATGAGAAAACAGGTACATAGATTGGTAGCTATTAATATTCAGTTGGTCACTTAAAATAATAATGGAATACAGGATTTTTTCCTAAGTCTCTAGTATTTTCCCCATTTTAAATATCTTGATAGTCCTACAGCACCTCAAAATTGTATATCTTTTAATAATGCTAGTGACGATAATAATTATTTAAAAGGAGCCATAGTAGTAGTAAATAAAAGAGTGGTGACAACATCAATAATATCTAGCACTTCTAAAGTGTTTTACAACTTTTTTCTCATGATCCTTATAAGGTGCTATTATTCCCATTTTACAGAATAGAAAGATGAATGACTTGTCCAGCTAATAAGATATTTGAGACTGGATTCGAATTCAAGTATTCCAGATTCCAGCTCTGCCCAATGTGCTATTTATCTGATTTCCTCTCTCTATATAACAAGAACAGACTAGCTATTCTTCCCATTTCTATTTTTTATTATGCCTTTTTCTACTACCTGGTGAAATACATTAGATATTATAATATTGTAGTCCAATGTAGTGGTCTCACTGATATGAAGGAAAATATTATAAAAATGTTTATAGATGTTTTCCATATTTTGTCAGATAATTGTCTTCTTTTAAGTTTAACTGTGAAATGTATTTGGGATGGGGTATACCATAGCATTTTTATGTAACTGATAAAACTAAGCTGATTAATATATGATACTAACAAATTCAATTTTTCCTATATTAGATAAAATTTTTTCCCTTAAATCCATATTACAATAGTTTCTGTCAGTTATTTGCAAATGAATGCCCATTTTCTATTAGTTCCATAAATAACCACCAAGTGAGATGGTATAGATGACTAAAAAATAACACCAATCAAAACCATTACTCCGAGTAAAACTCAAATCATATGAATTACCTATAAAATCTGATCAATAGAAGCATGAATATATATAAAGATCTAAATGAAAGTCAAATCTACATTGTGATTTTAAATTATACTGATTATGTCAAAGTATTCTATGATAATTATTTGAATAAGTGTTTTTATAAGAACATGACAGATTTTAAGATTTCGTCTGCATTGGCACATGAGAAATAATTCCACAGCATAAGTTTAAGTTAAACATGACATAAAGATTAAATAAATATAATAAATCATATAAAGGGTTCAATTTCTAGTTTTTTCCATTTACGATGATTACTTTCCCTACTTCTAGCATCTCTTATCTAGCATAAGAGGAAAGAATATGATTAAAAACAATAATAATCACATTATTCTATGTATTTGTTCAATATAGTTTCCTCATCTTTTTCTAGTTGTTCTAAAACTTTGTAGGAACCAACAACTCCCCTTTGTTTATTTTAATTTTTTAATAATGTTTATATAAGTTCAGTAGCTAAAAGCTATTTAGCTAATAGTTGACAGCTAAAAGTGTTATATTTTAACCTATGGAATTTGAAGATGTAAGTAGATAAGAAAGATGGACAATGCATTTATATTGCCAAATGTTATACTAACTAATGTATAGTTATGAGATGAAGGAGTATAATGGGTTTTTAGACCAGGCACTGGCATAATACCTTCCAACTTTCCTATTGTCATTCTCTCTTTTATTTTTTCCCCTTTCCATTATTTCCTGCAGTCTTTTCTTTAACACTTATGGACTACAACAAATTCTGAAAGACTTTCAAGATATTCTGTTCCCTTTTGTGAGGCAACCTTGGAATAAACATGAGATCTCACCTCTGATGCATATCACCTGGGAGATCACAGTTAAATCTCATCCTTTTAGTGTTCAATACTATGATTATATATAAGCAGCCACTTGGTATTGTAAAGAGATTTTTTTGGTACTAGGAACTCCCTACTCTGGTGAAACCATAGGACCATCCCTCCCCCACCCCCAATCCCAAATTTAACAACACAAATGGATAAGTTGTTTTCTCATTAATATTTGGGAACTTTATTAAAGGCCTTCCTTTTTAGCTTTAACACTTTCTGGAAAATAGAAAATCTCTTCTTCTGAGGCAGAAAAAATTAAAGACAATATCAGTATCCCAATAGGCTTCTGATTTGGAAAACTCTATTCTTTTGATCAAGTTCAATTTAATTTAATTCAGCAATAAAGAGATGGTAAAATTAAAAATCAGATAAATTTATTAAGTATAAAAGTCCTAAGCTAGATATTGGCAACAGACAAAAATGAAGTAATTCTTCCCTTCAAACAAGCTTATTTTGTACTGTAATGTGAACAGAAAATAAACGTAAGATAAATTCAAAGTAATGCAAATTAATTATTAGAATGTGTTAATAATAACTAGGATGATTAGGAATGGTCTCATGTAGGAAGAACTGCACTTTGAAAGAAGCTATGGATTCTACAAGGCAGAAGTGAAAAATGAGATCATTTCAGATAAGGAATGGGGATCACTTGTTTAAAAAAATCAAGGTTAAAGATGGAATATTACTCTCTTGGCCAGTTTAGGAAAAATAGAATGAACGAGAAGAAAACAGGTGAAGAGTTGTCATGTCCCAAAAGAAATATGGATCTAATTTTTTTTTAGTGAATGACATGGTCAAAGCTCTATTTTAGTAATATCAATTTGATAATTGTACAAAAGATAAAGGAGAGCAACTGGAGAGAGTGAAACTAATAAAAAGTCTATTGGAATGCTCTAAAAAGTTGGACTGATGAAGGCATGAATTAGGGTTGAAGCAGTACATTAAAAAAGATGGAGCAAAAGGAAGGCTGTAAAGAAACTGGTGAATGGATTAAGGGTAAATTACTTTTTAAAACTGTAATAAAGCGCTGCTTTGAGGGGAACAAATGTATCTTGTCCAGCACACTATTTGGCACATAATGGAAATTTAAAAAAATTTAATATGGATTAGAGCTTTATTTTGTTAGTAAGAATATGCCTCAGAATTTTCAGATGAAGAAATTAAAACCATTTTTAGTCATATGAAAAAATGCTCCAAATTACTATCTGCAAATTAAAACATACGTACCTCTCAGATTAGCTAAGATGATTGAAAAAGATAATGATAAATGTTAAAAGGGATGTGAGAAAATTGGGACACTAATACATTGTTGGTGGAGTTGTGAACTGATCCATCTATTATGGATAACAAAACAGAACTATGCCCTGAGGACAATCAAACTGTATAACCTTTGATCCAGCAGTGTCTCTACTGGGTCTGTATCCCAAAGAGATCATCAAAATGTGCAAAATGTCATAGCAGTTCTTTTTGCAGTGACAAAGAAACTGAGTAAATGCCCCATCAATTGATGAATAAATAATTAAATAAATTATGGTATATGAAGGTTATGGAATATTACTGCTCATAAGAAATGAACAGCAGAATAATTTCAGAAAAGCCTGGAGAGACTTACATGAACTGATGCTAAGTGAAGTGAGTAGAACCAAGAGAACACTGTATATAACAGTAACAAGATCATGTGATAGTCAATTGTGATGGACATGGCTCTTTTCATCAGTGAGGTGATTCAGGCCAGTTTAAATGGTCTTGTGATAGAGAGAACCATCTGCTCTCAGAGAAAGGACTGGGGGAGCTGAGTGTTTTTAACTTTTCGTTGTTGTTTGCTTGCATTTTGTTTTCTTTCTCTTTTTTTTTTTCTTTTTTGATGTTATTTTTCTTGTGTAGCATGATAATTGTGGAAACACACACACACACACACATATATATATATAATGGGTAAAATAATTGCACATGTTAGATCTCTTACCCTCTAGGGCAGGGGAGGTGGGGAAAGGGAGGGAGAGAAAAAATTTGGAACACAAGGTTTTGCAAGGGTGAATGTTAAAATCCATCTATGCATGTGATTTGAAAATAAAAAGCTTTATAAAAAAAAAAAATATATATATATATATATATGATGTTTTGCATGCAAAAAAAAAAAAAAAAAGGAATATGTCTCTGAGCCTTAATTTCACCATGTTCTTCCTCTTCTTTTTAGGAAATGACCAGAGAGGACTTCATGCTTATCTCCAGAGAATAAACATGTTTTAATAAGTGATCAGTGACTAATTCTATCTAATTAAAAATCACTTTGCTGTTTCTGTGGAAACCCTATTAAAGGAGCTCATAATCAAAGGCAAATTAATTCTCTAAAATCAAAGGTAAATGAACATTTTCAGTGCTATTTAGCTATGTTTGCATGGATCCAAGCCTATCTTTCAGAGTAGATTCTATTATAATCCTGCAAAGTAAAGTTCAATAAAGAATCCCACATAATTTGGAAATGTTATTGTCAATCCTCTTTTCACATATCCATCTGTTCAAAGCCCTCATCATCATGTCCTGCTTACATGTAAACTATATACTATTCATCAATTTCTTCTTGGAACGCTGAGATGATGTTAAGACTCCATTTCTTTTTAAGAAATGGAAAATATGTGGAATTTATCATCAATAACAAGTATGACAACATATGATTGATTCTGTGCTTCTACAAGGAAAAAGTTTTATAGTTTAAAGAAATCTTCAAAGACCTGTAGTACAAAATATGTGATGCTCAACAATTATTAATGCATTTCATAGATATATAAACTATTATCTATTTTATTAGAAATAAAAGTATAGCTTTGTTTACAGTATAACAGTGAATTTATATTAAGAAATATTAATCAAATTTCAAAACCTTTTGTTGTTGTTGTTAAGTCATACTTTAGTTTTATCTGATCCCTTTTGGGTTTTCTTGACAGATATGGAAATGATTTGTCAGTTCCTTCTCCACTGCATTTTACAAATAAGGATAATAAGGCAAACATGGTTAAATATCTACAGGCCCATATCTATCTCTACTGTGAAATCAAGCTGCCCTACCATTATTAGAGTTTAATGATGTTTTAATGATCATATATTTCTGAGTTATTAATTGAACTGTGGCAATAGAGAAAAACTTCTTCTTGAATATATGGATAATTATTTGTGGAATGGACCTCCACAATTCCCACTCAAGCATTTTGCTTGAGATGGAGAAGTAATGTGATCTATTTTTCAGCCAAAAGTGAAAGGTGAATCATTTAGATTCAATATTCAATTTAGATTATATTCTTCACCTCAACAAAGAAAATTTAAAATATAGTTTCCTTTATTAAATATTGTAAATAGCACTCTTCTATCTATATCCAAGAGCCAACATTATATATAATAGAGATAAATAAGAAGTCATTCTACTAATATCAGTAATACACAGTAAATTTGTTTATTAATGCTGTTGTTATTTAATTAAACTAGAAATTCCAGCTGTAGGAATGAGAAAAGAATAAGCACCTAGATAGGAAACCAAATTACTGATTTTTACAGATGATTTAACAGTGTTTATAAGAATCCTAGAGCGGCAAATAAAAAAAAAAATTTTTGAGAGAAGCTTAAAAGTTCTACGATATTGGAAGACAGAAAATAAAATGTCATTCAAAATCATTGCAAAATATATTTATAAGTCCAACCATCAAGAAATAAAAATATGAATGTAGCTACAAAATATTCTTAATAGAGATGATAACAGACCTATATTAAGTAGAGATATTAACTTCTGATAGGTGGATCATACCAAAAATAAAAATATAAATACTATTGAAATCAACTTATATTCAGTATTTACCAATGACTATTAGTTTGTCAATAACACATTACTAATATATCTATAAAAATATGATGACTGTTATATATAAATGTTGCTATAATAGGGTAAATATGTATAAAATATTTTATAATAATGAAACTATTACTTATAGATTATACTTATGTAAGCATATATATGCATATAAGATATACTTATACTTACAGATTACTTATAGATCTGAAAAATAAAAATTTCACTGAGAAACATTTCTAAGGAAATGATTTTAAAAATTGTATGCAAGAAGTCTTACCACAAAATAATACTGAAACTAAAAAATAACAAAAATAAACTAAAAGATAGGAAAAGTTAACCAGTGAAACAGTTTAAGTATAATAAAAAACAGAAATAAAAGAGCATGGTGGATATATATGTTTGATAAATCCCAAGACTACAAGTACTAAGATATGTACTCAGTATTGAACAAACTTTATAGAATTCTAGGAATGTGTCTGAAAGAAACTAAGTTTAGAGTAATAGCTCATGCCATATACCTAGATAAAGTCCAAGATGGATACATGACTTAGAGAAGAAATGTTTAAGCTATAATGTCAAGCTATAAACAAATTAGAGGAACAAGGAAGAAATTGTCTTTCATAACTAAGGATGGGGAACAGCTCAAGATTAGACAAAGGACAGAGAGAATTAGAGATGAAATAGAAAATCTGAAATAATTTTGCCCAAATAAAAGGAATGCAGTTAAAACTGGAAGGGAACCAATTACCTGGGAAAAATCTTTCTTTTGATAAAAGTTTGATTTTCAAATTGTATAAGGAATTGTTTTAAATATGTGTAAACACACAAACAGCTATTCATTTGAAGTGGCTAAAGATTATGAAGTCAGTTCTCCAGAAGAAATCCAAGATATGAATAAGTATATAAAAATGCTCCAAATTACTAAAGAAAAAAAATAGACATTAGAACAACTTTGAGGTTCTATCTTTAGTCTAATTGGAAGAGATGACTAAAAAAAAAGGACAATATTGGGAAGGATTCTGAGGAAACAGACACCCAAAATATATTATTAGCAGAACTGTGAATTAATTGGATCTAATCCTTCTGGAAAGAAATTTTGAATTTCAGTCAGAAAGTCACAAAACTGGACATACTGTCAATTTCCTAAAACAGTTTACTAGTCTTCTACCCCAAAGACATCAAAGACACATATTCTACCAAAAATATTTATGACAATTTCTTTTTATTGAAAAAAAGAATTTGAAACTAAGAGGGAACCTATCCGCTGGGGAATGGCTAAATAAATTCTAGTATGTTGATGGCAAGTTCCTTATGGCATAAGGAATAATAAATGGCTTTTATACAAAATATACATTAGACTTATTCTATATAGTCCCAAAGAGTAGAACTAAGAGCAATGGTTAGAAGTAGAAGAGACAAACTGGGGCAATTAGTTGGTGAACTGGAATAAAGCATTAGCTCTGGTGTCAGGAAGACTCCAGATATTGACATTCACTAGCTGTTGGACTTTGGGCAAATCACTTAATACTGATTGTCTTGCCAAAAAAACAAAAACAAAAATCGAAAAAAGTGATAAATTTAGGCTTCTATTAGAAAAAAATTCTTCATTCTTCAAAACTAATAAAAAGTAGGACAAGTGGCCTCAAAAGATAAAGATTTTTAATGCCCCAAGTTTTTAAGCAAAGAAGAAAGCAAATATTTACTAAGCATCTACTATGTGCTAGGCACAGTGTTAAATGGTTAAAACATATCATCTCATTTGATCCTCACAACATTGGGAGGTAGATGCTACTATTGTCATTTCATAATGAGGAAACTAAGGTAAAAAGAAGCAAGATGATTTGCTAGTCAGTGTTTGAGGCCAGATTTGAGCTCAGATCTTCCTGATGCCTGGCTCACTGCTCCGTCCAGTGCACCACCTAGCTTTCTCCAAATCAAGCAAATGATGACTAAATTTATTTTTTTGGAAATATGTTAAAAAGGCTTCTGTTTCAGGAACTAAAGACCCTTCCAGCTCTGAAACTGTCATTTTATGACTAAACTGTAGAGTGAATATTGTTTTGAAAGGTATCCTTTTCAGAAAGATGCCAAGCACTTGCTTAAATTGGATTTCCATCTATCACATATAAAATGAAGGTAATGTTTCCTATCTTCATCATAAATTTTTTTAACAGAATATTCTGATGTCATGCCTTCTTTACCAGGATTAATGCTAATGAATGCCAAATTATCTCTCCTTGCTATAGATGAAGTTCATATTCATTATGAACTTGTAAATTAGAATTCTAGGATCATAATCATCACAGATTAATCTCACCTTAAATTTCTGTACTGTTTTATTTTTATTTTTCTATCTGTCTAAAGGGAAGAGTATCTCTACACTTAAATATTTTTATAATTAGTGGTTTGATCACAGAGTCCAAAAAAGTCACAGGGATAATGAATGGGATCATAAAGCTTTTTATAACATGCAAAACAATACATAATGTATGTATAGTAATTATTCAATAAATATATTAGTTCCAATCACTCAGATAACTGATTATATGCTTTTAGCTTCAATATTGTAGAAAATCAGTATAGAGCTACAGTCATGTATCGCTGATGAGAATTTTTCTCATCTTTAAGTATGAATGTCTATCTAGTGAAGAAATGGTAATAGCAATCCAAAAAATTTCATAACCAATGAACTCTAGCAAAGACCAAACAAGAGAAAGAGGAGAGTGTTTTTCATTTTGATTTATAGTACGCCAACCAACTGAACAAAATTCACTGTACCCTAGGTGGCAATTTAAAAAAAAAATTATTTCCCTTGAGGAGAGAGAAAGTATTGGCAGATAGAAGTTAAAAGATCTCAAAAGCCAGGATATCTGGGATCAATTCAGAAACAAACTTGAAAACAAAAAGTGTCACAGGTAGCAAAAAATATAACATAAGGCAAGTCATTTGAACTGAGCAGATGGAGATGTAAAATAAGAAAATTCATTTGGACTGAGCAGATGGAGAATCCTCCAAGATTTTATTTCATATGACATCTTTGTATCTTTTGCAGTACTAAGTACTAATTTATGTACGTTATATACTTTTAGCAAGCAAACCATTACTAGAAAGATACTCTGATGGTGATACCTGCCATATTGGTATGAAAACACATGCAATGAAATGGGAAACAACTGACTGCTTTAAATCTTCAGACACCCTTCTAACAGTAGTTGCATCCAAACTGATATAAAAAAAGCTAATAGTTCATTGTTAAAGCAAGCCAAAACTCCAAATGAAAATCTCCAAAATAAAGAATAACTAAGGATTAACAATGGAGGAAAATATGAAATAAATATACTGAAGAAGTTCTGCACTGACATTGTACTTTGAAGCATAGCTTTAACTAAGATGAAAAGTGAATGGTAATGAAATGACGAAGATGGTAAGACGATCATTTAGTCATTACTTATAACAATCAAATGGGTTGGCTTATAAAAATAAAGTAAAAAAAAAATTGAGTAAAGCTTGTAAAATGAAGGGATCAGAAACTGCAAATATAATTACAGAAAATAGCGAAGGATTAAATGAATGATGCTGTTAGAATAATTTTATAGAATCCCTCTGTATTTGAAAAGGTAAATTAACAAGATATCAATCTTTTTAATTGTGGAACCTTGAAAACTCTCTTTCACAGAGTTTCATATGAACCTCTAGAAAGCAATGGGAAAAAAAAAGAAAGGGAACTCCATTATTTCTAAAAAGTTACCAAAATAATATAGCAATCTTTCAAATGCCTTTGCTTGTTGTGTTTTGAAGATCTTATTAGAAAAACAAAAAGAGGGGGAAATGATCGAGTTTGGGTAAAGAAATGTGGGGAAAATTATCTCATACCATCAAGGAATACAATTAGAAGACCATAAAAGATAGAAAGGGGATGGGAGAACTGTGTAACAGAATTGCCATCCTTTGAAGAATAACCACACACCTGAGAATAAAGATATATTTTCCATAATATGGAAACAGAAGGGAGAGGGAGGAATAAATGGGAAAGTAGAAGAATTGGTCTTAGTCAAACCAAACTCTAAACACAGGTGGAGGATTTCAAACAAGGATTTATGAGAAAGAAAGAAAGAAGAATGAGAACCTGGGTAAGAAAAAGGAGGGGCAAAGGGAAAATTATATCAAACCAAGGACATTGGAATAATGCACACTGAAATAAAATAAAATATCACCATTTCATCTGAAGTACAAAAAGGCAAGAGGGGAGCAATTATGATCTCAGTCCAAGCAACACAAAGATAGATTTAATTAAAAGAGCTAAACAAGGAAACTAAAGGTACCACAGACAAATTAATATTGATACTAACTAAACATGCATCCACAGCATCTAAATACTCAAAAAAATGAGTGGGCAATAGAAAATAAAGCTATAATAGTGGAGGATTTCAATTTACCCTTTTTAGATCTGGATAAATCTAATTAAAAATAGGAAGAAGTTGATGATCTGAATACAATTTTTAAAATGTTAGATATGATAGATCTTGGAGCAATTTTGAACAGCCTAATGTCTACTGTCAGGAGAATCTGACTTCAAATTTGGCTTCAGATACTTACTAGTTTAACTTCTTTTTCTTTCAGTTTAGTCATCGGTAAAATTTAACAGCACTTCCCCTCCTGGGGTTGTTGTTGAAGATCAAATAATATAATAATTGTAAAACACTCAGTATAGTCCCTAGCTAAGTGCTACACAAATGTTAACTATTGTTATTGTTACTACTTTAATATTACTATTATTACTATCAACATAGTAATCATCAAAGGATAAATGAAAGGTAGCTATTTTTATGATTTTTACTATGATAATTTGGATGAAATATCTATAGTTTTAGCTGCTTTCATGAAATCAAATATAAACCATTAAAACCTCATAATTCTAAATGAATTTTGTTGACATAGGCTAGTCCAATGTCTCAATGCTGTCATTCAAAACTTTACAACTAAAAAATATACGATTCTAAACTTTCAAGCAGCCATGTATAAAAGTATTCAAAGGCATACTCATGCTTATCTAAGTATATACATAATGTATATAATAAAATAGTCCTCTGACTACATAATGGCAACAAAGCAAAACAAACATCTTCATAATTTAAAAAAATTAATTAATCAAGGCTATCTAAGAAAAATTGTCCCAAATCTCTGCAAGGAAACAAAAAGACAAAATCTTTTATTCTACACCACAATATCTTTATCTCATACCTTGAATACAGTTGTATTCTCGGTATATGTATAGGGTATCAAGGTATGATGCCATGGTATGATCAAGGTAATCGGACTACATATAGAAACTCAAGAGCCTTTATAGAAAACAGATTTACAGATTTTTTCCAACCTAAGTGCATATAATTTTCATTAATTTTATAATTACTAATAAATCTTCAATACTTTAAAATATCAATATGCTCTCTAGATACTTTCTAGCACACCAGATGTCCTCCCATTCATAACTAGAATTTGGCAAGATATGCAAAAGAATTATGCATGATAGGCAAGTATAGATGGATTTGATAAACAGAGGAAATACATATACTGACATGATCATAGATCTATTAATATATTGGAGCAACATGAAAATTAAAGTATTATAATATTAACATATATAGATTATTATAATAGCTTACCAAATACTTAGGAATTTTTTTAAGACATTGAGTGATCTATCACAATACCAAAGCAACCACAGCAAAAAGGGTAGAAAAATGATTATTAAACCTTTAGATTTCAACAACACAGTATCAAAAAAGGTACAAGTATAAAGATAATAAAAATTTACTATTAAAAGTCATAAATGACTTGATTCTGGAGAATAAAAATCATGAACCCAAAGTAATATTTTAAATTTCTGAGGAAGCCATGCAATTAAAAGCATTTGTCTAAATTTATTTCTAAAGCAAAACCATAATGTTAATATCTATTCCAAAATAATCTTTTTCTAATATGCACAGTTAACACTACTGTCAAGCAATCTATATAGTAAGTATAAAACTTAATAGATTTTAAATTTAAATTAAATTTAAATACTTCAATGATCTACTAATATCAATTTATGGGCAAATAACTTTTTTTATATCTTTCTAATTCTAATTAAAAAATAATTCCCATAGTTATCTCTGAATTTCTAAACTTGAATTTGTTCTTTACCTATGTGCTTGATTATTAAGGTTTAGCGATCCTGTCTGGTACATCTCCTCCAACTGCTTTCTGTTTCCAAAGTACAGAGCAAGGTCTGTGGCGATGATGGCTTTTCGGATGATCTCCAGCACCTGCTCATATTCACTGGAGCTCAGAGTGGAGAAGATATTGTGCCCTTCCAGCTATGAAGAAATAAAAAAAAAAGAAGAAGAAGAAGAAGAAGAAACCAATGTACAAGTTCTAATCTTGTGATCATATCAGTTATTTGGAACAAGATAACTAAAGTCAGTAATGAAAATTGAAGAATAAAGAGACAATATGAAATGATTTCAATTTAATGAGTTTTCTAATTTCTCTTTAAAAGTTATGGTGAGAATGCCAGCACAGTTGAAATGATGAACAAGCATTACATATGATAAGCACAAGTCATAATACACAACTTAAAACATGCTTTGTTGATTGTTTGTTTTTGTTCACCAAAAGCAAATCTGAAATTCTATTTGGACTCTGATTTTCAAATCTCACAAATATCACACCTCATTAATTTCTATTTTGCACAGAAAATTACAGATTTATAAAGAACCTGGTCATCTAGTCCTTTCTGTTGCCTGCTGACATGTTATTTCTTGAAATCACATAAAAAAGATCTCTTCAGTGTCTTACACATCTTCATCAGTAACTCTATTCACTAACAACTTCATTGTCAGAAAACACTTTCTAACCTAAATACCTAAGGATGAAATGGATTTAAAGCTACTTCTCTTATTTATACTATATGGAGATGGAAAAAAGTTGTACATCTTTACACACAGTAAAAGGTAATTGTGATTCCAACAATTTAGAATTTATAAACATTAGAATTATCTATATGTGATTCTTTTGTGGAAAAAAATAAGAGATGCCTTTCCTTTTTACCTCTCACATATTAAATGAAAAAAATCTTTGGCTTTTTTCACAGGCTAGTATAAGGCTCATATGTGACACTTCAAATATACACATGTCTATGTATTCATATGTCTAGATAACTATGTGTGTATAAAATATCTCATGTGATATATATCTTAAATATATATATATACACACACATGTGTGTGTGTATGTGTGTGAGTTTTTGTGTGTGTATGTATAAACCTTAAAGAGGAATTTTAGCTATAATTACAGGCTTGTGAAATTATGGTTTTCCTTCAACAAACTATCAAATTCTGAGTTCAGCAAATAATTCTTATATAGGAAAGGCTTTTCTATGTATGATTAATGTGTTATACTATGTAAATATGCTATGACTTTTAATTTTTTTCATTAATTTGTTCTACTTCATTTAATACCAGTTTCTCAAACTATATTATTCTGCATTTAAGCTTAATAAACTTCATTTCCTCAAATATTATTATATAATTGATATATTACATTAACATGGGCTTGCCTAACATTATTTGGAATTATATGCAATCCTTGCTGTAAACACAACCCTTTAGCACAATTTCATAGTGATGTTTACTAAGTGATCGTAGTGAACTAGAGCAAATCAAAGGCCTTGAATACATATATTTCAGTTCCCTTTGGGATTTCATCATAGCTGGTCTCTAAGATTAATGAAAAAAAAAACTATAAATTTGGTGCTTCCCTTCAAACCATAAAATGAATACTAAAGGTTCTGTTTGCACTTGTTTTCTGTACTTAGATCAGAGACGTCATCTACACCTGAGCTGGCCCATAATACTCGAGTGGAGTCTATGCCCCATTAAAATGTAATTAGGAAATACCAAAATAGAAATAAAACAGAGTATAGATAGCAATAATATATGGTTTTCTAAGTCAACTTGTGCCCACAGAGATTGGATCCTTATGCATATGAGCTGTAGTGGCTACAATTTCTATTTTGAGATTTGACAACACTGACTTATTTCACTAAGTTCTTTCAAAGAAGCAGCAATCTCTGCAGTTGAGTGTATTTTTTGTTATATTAAGATCAATGACCTTTGAATTCCTTTCCAGATCAAAGTCTTTGATCATATGAAACACAATTCCCAAATTTTTAAGTATGCAAGTGAGAATATGTAATTTTAATATCAAATTTCCTGTAATGATTTGCTCAAAACAATTATTATTGAAGTTTCATCATAGATGAAAAAACTTAATAAGTATGCTATGACTACTTATTTTCTCTAAATAAATTTAGTTAATTTAAATAAAAGTTTCTTAACATTTTTGTGTATCATGGACCCTGCTTATGAAATGTTGTGAAGCCTAGGGATTCCTCAGAAAAATAAGAAAAGAAAAACAATAGAAACCAAAAGTTATTGATAACAAAAATTTTTTTCATTCTCAGCTAAAGGACCCTTTGCAATTTATTCTTATATTCCCAGGTGAAACTCTTGATTTAAATACCAATTATTTAACTTGGTACTTGTGGCTTGAATTTTCCAAGTTCTCTTATTTCCTTTTTTTTTTTTTTTTTTTTTTAGGATAAAACTAAAATTAGTCATTATTCATTTCAATTTAACTTTTATTAAGGGTCAGAGTTACATAGACTATTCTCTTAAATAAATGTTTTACATGAAAATACTATCTAAATTGTTTTCATATACCTGTGTTCTAGAAGTATTTATGTGTCCTATCAGAATACCTGTTATTCTTTTTTGTTTGTTCATAGTCAGTTTATGGTATATTCTGAAAAGCCTCAATACATATGGTATGATTTGAGAGATACGAGGAAGATGACAATGTCTCAAAAATCTATCCCCAAAATGGTTGTCTTAAAATGGTCCTCTTAAAAAACAAACAAAAACTAACTAGAACTAAGAAGAGCTAATTTAAGAGAAATTAATTTGCACTAAGTTGTTAGTGACTTATAAAATCTATTTCAGGGAAAAACAAGTACTTCACAAAGTGGGATAAGAAAAATACATGAGGAAAAAATGGTGATCAACAGCGAGGACAAGCCTTGTCCACTTCATAATTTTGTCTATAGTCTACAACAATCAACATAAAAGGAAAGTAGGAGAGGATGGTGAAGGAGACAGAGAATAAACAATCACAAAAGTAGTAGAACTTGGAGACAATAGTTTCTCTAACTCCAGGGGAAGTGGATTATAGAGAATGAATTAAGATATTATCATCACTATCAAGTGCTGAAAATAGCACTATCAAGTGCTGAAGTTTTTTTAAAGTGCTAATTTTTTGGTAAGAAAAAAAGGTAGAGGCTTTTCAAAAGAGTACTTTCAATAATACCAAAGCTCAGTTTTTTTTGGTAACTTCTAATAGTGATGCTATTTAGGAGCACAGGTATCAGAATGGAGAAAGCTCATGGTAGGACTCATTCAAGATAAATGAATTGGTCAGGACTATATGATATAGTGTGAGTGCGGAACCTAGGAGAGCACCTAATGAGATATGGAAGGAGTACATTCTGAGACAAATTTTAGGTATGGAGTTACTTGAAGTCACTTGGGAAAAAATGAATAGAAAGAAGAGAGATAGATTTGTATTTAGGAAGGAATTCACAGGAATTGGGGGGAACTGGGGAGAAAATAAAACTTAAGAGACTGCGATTAGAAATCAAGTCAAAACAGCATATCATATTGAAAACTGGATATGGAATCAGAAGGAGACTAAAATCTGAACACTGGCTCTGACACTACTACCTGATTGTTGTTTTCTCTGAGCCTCAGTTTTCTCCTCTATAAAATGGGGATAATGGTCAAAATATGCATTTCACAGTCTGTATTGCAAACTATAAATTGTAAAGTGCTATATAAATGTGTGCTATTAAGGCAAATTTTATTTGTCCTTTATCTTTCAAACTTCAAGTTAAAAGTAAATACCTTGTAAAGGGAATACTATCCTTTGTCACTGAAATCTAACTCGCCACCACTCACATCCTGTACTCACCTTTGAGCAGAGAGGAGAAAATACACATGACAGCAACATAAGTCACCATGGATTTATGTTTAAGAAAAAAGCATACTGACCAAAGAAGAACTAGAGATCACTATTGACCACAACATAGAAAATTTTGATTATATCAAACTGAAAAGTTTTTGTACAAACAAAACAAATGCAAACAAGATTAGAAGGGAAAAAATAAACTGGGAAAACATTTTTACAATCAAAGGTTCTGATAAAGGCCTCATTTCCAAAATATATAGAGAACTGACCCTAATCTATAAGAAATCAAACCATTCTCCAATTGATAAATGGTCAAAGGATATGAACAGACAATTCTCAGACGAAGAAATTGAAACTATTTATAGGCATATGAAAATATGCTCCAAATCATTATTAATCAGAGAAATGCAAATTAAGACAACTCTGAGATACCACTACACACCTGTCAGATTGGCTAGAATGACAGGGAAAGATAATGGGGAATGTTGGAGGGGATGTGGGAAAACAGGGACACTGATACATTGTTGGTGGAATTGTGAAGACATCCAGCCATTCTGGAGAGCAATTTGGAACTATGCTCAAAAAGTTATCAAGCTGTGCATACCCTTTGATCCAGCAGTGTTTCTACTGGGCTTATACCCCAAAGAGATACTAAAGAAAGGAAAGGGACCTGTATGTGCCAAAATGTTTGTGGCAGCCCTGTTTGTAGTGGCTAGAAGCTGGAAAATGAAAGTATGTCCATCAATTGGAGAATGGTTGAGTAAATTGTGGTATATGAACGTTATGGAATATTATTGTTCTGTAAGGAATGACCAGCAGGATGAATACAGAGAGGACTGGCGAGACTTACATGAACTGATGCTAAGTGAAATGAGCAGAACCAGGAGATCATTATATACCTCAACAATGATACTGTTTGAGGATGTATTCTGATGGAAGTGGACCTCTTCGATAAAGAGAGCCTTAATTGATCAAAGATGGACAGAAGCAGCTACACCCAGAGAAAGAACACTGGAAATGAATATAAACTACTTGCATTTATGTTTTTCCTCCCGGGTTATTTATACCTTCTGAATCCAATTCTCCCTGTGCAACAAGAAAACTGTTTGGTTCTGCACACATATATTGTATCTAGGATATACTGCAACCCATTCAACATGTAAAGGACTCTTGCCATCTTGGGGAAGGGGTGGAGGGAGGGAGGGATAAAATCGGAACAGAAATGAATGCAAGGGATAATGCTGTAAAAATTACCCTGGCATGCGTTCTATCAATAAAAAATTATTAAAAAAAAAAAAAGAAAAGAAAAAAGCATACTACGTTCAAGTTATGTTTTAGGAACAACATAGATTTAATTCAATTTCCTGTACTATGTTCAAATTTATAGTGTATTTATAAAAGAACATAATCTTAGTATTGTTGCGTTAAAATATTCTTAGTCATCAAAGAAATACATTTTCTGCATATTGACAAAAAAGTAGAAAAATATATTTTTGAAAATTTTCCTTCAACCACCTGTGTTGAAACAAAATATGTTTCTTTATTAATATCCCAAAAAATGCAATTTTCTAGAATATTCCACTCCCCAAGTATTTTAATTAATAAATGTTTTATTATACTTAGTTGATGAGACAATATACATTCTAAAATAAAACTGCTGTTTTTATCCTGATTTGAGAACATTTAAATTAGAACTGGGAAAGAGTAGTCTTTCATGCTAGTTGCCTACTAAACTAATCAAGGGGAGCCAGTGGTCATTGCCACAGTGAGTGAATACATTTTCCCTTTCACAATGTTGGGTTTCTGGAAAATGAATGGATGCCCATCAATTGGAGAATGGCTGGGTAAATTGTGGTATATGAATGTTATGGAATATTATTGCTCTGTAAGGAATGACCAGCAGGATGAATACAGAGAGGCTTGGAGAGACCTACATGGACTGATGCTAAGTGAGATGAGCAGAACCAGGAGATCATAATACACTTCGACAACGATATTGTATGAGGATGTATTCTGATGGAAGTGGATTTCTATGACAAAGAGACCTAACTGAGTTTCAATGGATAAATGATGGACAGAAACAGCTACACCCAAAGAAGGAATACTGGGAAACGAATGTGAACTATTTGCATTTTTGACTTTCTTTCCGAGTTATTTTTATCTTCTGAATCCAATTCTCCCTGTGCAACAGGAGAACTGTTCGGTTCTGCAAATATGTATTGTATCTAGGATATACTGCAACATATTTAACATATATAGGACTGCTTGCCATCTTGCGGGGGTGGGGGGGTGAAGGGAGGGAGGGGAAAAAACGAAACATAAGCGAGTGCAAGGGATAATGTAAAAAATTACCTGGCATGGATTCTGTCAATACAAAGTTATTATTAAATAAAATAAAATTTAAATTAAAAAAAAAGTAAGGATATTTATGACTTAAAGTGGGTGATCAATATGTAATTCTTCTGTTTGAAAATGTGAGTTAACATTCAATTCTTCTACTTGAAAATGTGAGTTACATCTATTTTTAAAAGTTTTAAACCATCAAGACACAATCAGGCTTCCAAAACAGTTCACACTTTGGCTTGCTATAACATGCAATTAGCAGTATTGCTTGAATAGTACTCAGATTTCACCTTGACTAGGGAATGACTATTAGTATGTGATGACCCTGCAAAAATTTAAGTCACACTTTTCCCTTGGCACAAACAAGCCTTCCACTTCTAAAGAATAAGGAGAAATTAGTTCATTCCATTGTAACGCTTTTTCTTTTTTTGATAATTGATAGAAATGAATAATTTAAAGGAGTTTTTGTTCTAATGTATCAAATAAAACATTTCTTGGCAAACTAAATTATCTTTATCAACCAATGCAAATCATTATTAACGCATATTCAATGCAAATAAAACCTGATAGTTATTTATTTTGATGGCACACAGATCACACACCCTAACCAGGATTTCCAGGTATTTTTGAAAGCTCAGCTAAACTACTTTAATATCCACAGTTACTGATTTAAGGTCCACCAGTTATTTGGCATGAATAAAACACACACACACACACACACACAAACACACACACACACACTGTACAGGGACAAGAAAACTGAGGAATTGCTGCTGGCGTATCTGGATTGTAACCTTCCAAATAAACTATTAGTCAGAGATCATGTGGAGAAAAAATGCATTTAATAGAAGAGTCAAAGAAGAACAGAGTGAAGAAAAGATGTGCTCCAAAGATTTTGTCCATTCTGGTAATCATAACATGTGTAAACAATTGTCAAGGACTACTTTCTGTGATTTTCTATATAATAGCTTGTCAATACAGCCACCACCAGACTTGAATGAACAAAAGCAATTCAGTGTTTTCTTTTCCCTATATTCATAAATATACTAGAGCAAATTGTAATCAGTTCAGATTAATAGGTCAGACATTTTAATTTAGTTAGAAAATTAAAAGTTAATATAAAATATATAGTAGTATGTAACAATGCATACAATTCATAAAATCCCAAAAATATGAATATGGATTAAAGTGTGAACTGTCATGAGAAAAATGAACAAAAAACTGATCAACTAGGTCCTCTTTAAAAAAAACTACTCTAAAAATACCTCACAAAACTGGTGTACATACTATCTGTACCCAGAAATATGAGATGGATTTAGGTGAGGAAAAAAGCATCTCAACTTTTAATAAAGATGTCTATTGAAATCATTGTTCCTACTTTACATAGCAGAAGGAGGATAGAACAACAGCATATTCCAAATTTTCTTTAAAATATTCATGTATTACTTGCTACCATATAAACTAAAACTATTTTTTCAAATAGTCTTTCTCACTACTCTCTACATAGAAGATGTGCTCTAGATCAATGCTATAACTAAATTTCAGTATATCTTCTAATAGCTCCTAGACAACACAAAAGAATACAATATATAGTTTGCCATATATAGATGAAAATAAGGAAAAACAATAAAGAGTAGGATTGGTCCATCAAACTGTCTTTGAAAACAAGACAAATTCCCACATAGGCCTTTTTATTTTGGGGACATCTTTTTTCAACAGAAAATCCTCTCCCCTTCTCCATCTTTTCAAAGCTTCAAGACCCAATTCAAGCGCTACTATTTCAAGAAAACTAACTTGACATCTTGAATCCTCTGAATTTTTTTGAGGTTATGAACTTACTATTTTGTGGAACTGCCCCTTTAACACTCCTTACATTTAACTCATCAAATATCCATTTCATCTTCTTAACTATGCCCTAAATCAGGAATCAGGGTTTCTCTCTCACAGCACCAATCATAGTGCAGAATATCAAGTTGAGTTTTCAAAATATATCAACCAATTGTTTACTGTGATATAATTTAGTCTTTCAATGTTAAATCCAAATTCTTTACTTTGTAATGCCTTAATTTGCAATTGTGCTTTTTTGTTATTTTAATGATTATATCAGTGCATTAAATATTATTTCATACCATGTATTATTATGTCAAAGAGGGAATATAAATATAGTACCTATTATATGTCAGAAACTGTGCTAACCATTTTTAAAAAATGTTATCTCACTTGATCCTTACGACTACTATGCCAATAGCTGCTCTCCTACATTTAAAAGAATAAATTCATTTTTGGTAACAGAACATACTGATGGTCAATTTCCAATTCTCTATAGTTCTAATAGTTCTTGATTCTACAACACTAACCGCCAGCCTCCAGTGGGATCAGAAAAAGTAGCTTCCATTATACAAGTGAAACTAGACTTAAGTATTTTAAAAGATGGCATTTTTAGAGAAAACCAAAGGCTCTGATCTAAAAATAATTCCCTATTAGCAATTTATTGAATTTGAAATGATCACAATTGGAATCCCCATGGATTAAACTAGTAAATATCCCTTTGTTAAAAATATAATTACGTTATACAGGAAAGGTGAAATACTGAGTCATTATTAGTCATGAAAACCTGAGTTTAAATTAGCTTATCATATTTAGCTAGCCAAATCAGAGAGGGCTTATGAAATGAAAAAAAAAAAAAAAGATGCATTGCTCTTCTGATGGAGAGAAGGGATCAAAAAAAGATTTAAAGTCCCACTATGGAAGGAAAGTCCAAGTCCACACATTTTGAGAGATAATCAAAGTTTGCAGAGGTTCAACAATAAGAGTCAGAGTAGAGAACAAGACAACTTCTCATTACAATCTTGCTTATGGTTTGAGTGATAGCTAAGGTTTAAAACCAGTTTTGCAATAAAACTTTTTACTTATAGACAGTACTTTACTCCAGTTCTCCAATATAGTAAATATTTACTCCAATAGTTAAACTAGAAAGGAATTGCTAAAAGGTCTTCACCATTTCTTGAGAGTTATAGAGGAGATAGCATATTGCTTTTATTTTGTTTTGTTTTTCAGTTGTATCTTACTCTTCACAACTTCATTTGGTGTTTTCTTTGCAAAGATACTGGATTGAATTGCCATTTCCTCTCCATCTTATTTTATAAATGAGGAAACTGAGGTTTAACAGGCTTAAATAACTTAGGTCATACAACTATTTAAAAATCTTACGCAGGATTTGAACTCAGGAATCCTGACTCCAGGTCTAGTGCTCTAACCTCTGTGCCACCAAAGTGCCCCTAAGAAAATACCAGGACTCATTATATAATGCAATAGATTTGGAAGAAAAAAAAATTAGGGTCCAAATCTTGGTTCTTCCAATTACTAGGCTTTGTGACGCCAGGAATTTAAATCTCTTTCATGTTTAATTTCCTTATCTATACCTAATGTCATGGGCCTAAATGAGATCTATGGTCTTTTGTAGATTTAATACTATGATCTAGAGCTATATACATAAAGTAAAAATTCATGTCATTAGTCAAAAACTTATAGTCATTTTCCTTAAATGGAAAAGAAACTTCCAAACTTTGGAAGTGTTAATGTAGGCAAAATGAACTAAAACAAGCATACCACATGAAAATAGATTGAAAGTTGGCACCATCATTGCCCAAAGTAACTAAACCTGCCTAACTCATTTTAAAATAAAAAACACATTTAGGAAAAAAGGGAAGAAAGTTCTAATATCCCCCAACCATCCTGAGATTGACTTTAGGATACAAAAGTTATGTTTCTACATTGTAGAAATGTGAAGGCATGTGAAGTTGTGTGTTTAAATCAAAACATCAATATTTGGGTTTTGTACTTGTTTCTATGACTAAATTAAACATGCAGTAAGAAATATATGCTTCTAATTTTCATGCAAGATTTTTTATCACAGAGAACAATTCAAAGATACCTAAATATAATGCAAATTAAAATATAAATTTTACTGTAAAGGTAAAAATAGGCAAATAAAGAATTGCACTGTAGTTTGCACTGTAGTAGGCCTTACCTGGTATCTTTGCTACATGCCATTATTTATTTCTCCCTTGAAAACTGCACCTACCATTTAATAAACCCATCATGCTTCAGAAAACAATGGAGGGAAATGATGCATACTTTTCTCGCAGGCACGTGAGAAGTGTGGTGTGGAAGTAGCACATTCAGTCCCCTTACCTGCAGGAGGGATACTGTCTGGGAAAAGTGGTGCTGCTCCATGGTGGAGGTGGAGTACAGAGCTGCCAGAGGGTGATCAAACTTCTGAAGGTAACTATTACTGAATCCTCTGTGATCCAAGTCATGGCACAGGCAGGCGATCAGAAGTCCTTTTCGCTAAGGAAATGCAGGAGAGGTGTTCAAAGGAAGAAAAGTCTGGGATGAGACTCATATCTTACCTTGAATGTCACATTAAGGCCATCAACTCCCTCTTGTTTCCACTGAGAAACATGTAGATGCCCCAGCACTTAACACAGTACAGTGTCTGGTATTTCATGTTTATTGATTATTGACAGACTGACACAATCTCCCCATCCCTATTGATGCCTTTCCTTTCCCCTCCACCCCCCTTTATATTCTCAGCTGAAATTTCCCTGGGGCATCCAGTTTTGCTATTCATTTGTAGCTAGTGTTGACAGTGAAAGAAAAAGGGGAAATAATCAGTAAAAAAAAAGTGACTTGGAACAAGTCACATACTCCCTTGGATTAAAAAAAAATTAATCTACTTGTCCTCATTCTTTTTAACGCTGAATGAGAACTGATTATAGGTCAGAGAAGGGTTCAAGTAACAATAAACAAAAGGTACATGGAGGAGGAGAATGGGGAAAAAAAAAACTAAGAATATAAAATTGTGCCAAAGGCTGAAGGCCCTTGAACATCAGAAAAAAACAGAACTTTCTTTGGTAGATAATATGTAGTTACTGAAGACTTTTAAGCATAGAAGTAATATAATCAGTTCTATGCCTGTGAAACAATTTGTGAATCTGAAGAATGAATTGTTAAGGGGATAAAGTACAATCCAGAAAGACTTTACAAAATCATCATGCTAGTCAAGGTGGGAGGCACTGAGAGTCTAGACTAGAGCAGAAATAGTAGGAATAGAAAGAGTAGGAGAGTTGTGAGAGATGTTAGAGATAGACTATACAGAACTTGGTGCTAAATTTGAAAATATATTTTGCAAATAATTTTAAGTGATTTTTTAATCCAAATTTTATACACAAAAAAGGAAGTGTTAAATTATTAAACTTTGGCTAAAAAAAATTTATACAAGATCTCTTTAGTAAAAAAGTCCATTAGTAAAGGCAGTATTTTAGCACTGATATGTGACACTGATGAAGTTTAGCTATCAATATATTAAAGCAACAAGGCATTTAAATCATTTGGCTTCATAGAATAGCATTTTCTCTAGATTTAACTGAAATAAGTTAACAGCTTTTTTGTCTACACCTACCTCCAGATCTGTAAAAAGCCCTTGATTATTCTGAAGTATAGCATACATGCAGTGTGCCACAGTAACTGCGTGTTTCCAGTTGTGGTAAGGAACTCGTCGATAGTTTTTCTTAACAGACATAATAAAACGACATAGCTTTTCAAAGTCAAAGCTGTAAGAAAAATAAATTGTTATAATAGTCAAAAATTTATATCAGTGTAATTCAATTAAAAATTATTTAGGCCAAAAGGAAAATACCAAAACATGGTTTTAAACATGTATATACATATGTATTATATTGTATTACTAAGTATGTGCAAGGCAAGGTCTGCTTTTGAGTTTTTGTCTTACTTTGGCTACCTAAAATGCTTAGCATATAGCATAAACATTTGTTGACTAATTGACATATGCCTACATCCACAAATATATAAATGAACGTTTATTGTATATGAGTTAATATAAGTACTTCTGACATTATCTATGTGATCTGACATCATAGGAACTCTTACTAAAAGCAATAACCATATAGCCCTAGAAAGCTGCCTGAAGTCCAGAGATGATAAATGACTTCATACAGTCACACAGCTACAAAACATAAAAGGCAGGATCTAAATCCAGTATTCTGATGTGAAGTCCAGGACTTGATCCACTAAGTAACAATGTCCTTCCTCTCTTCCACTTATTCATCTATAGATCCATCCATCCTTCTATGTATATAATAGTAAAGTTACAGGAAGAACAGGAAAGTTAGTGGTCAACTAGGATAATCAACTCCTTCATTTTACTGAGGCCCAGGGTTTAAATATGTACTCACTTATAAACACACACACACACACACACACACACACGCACACACACCAGTGTTTCATCAGTGTATATACTCTCTGTTAAAACACAGACTCTTACACCATTCCTTATTAAGAAGTATTAATTAATTGCTGTGGCCATGTCTTTAATTATGACTTCTACATGCTCAGTTAGTCTAGTCTATGAATAATATATGTAGAGTTTATATAGACTTTAGAATTTGGTAGGATCTGTTTGGGTATATGTCTGAAAGCTTTTGTTACCCAAAGTCATTTCCACAATGAAAATGGAGAAATAATTTAATGGATGATATTTCTCTCTCTCTCTCTCTCTCTCTCTCTCTTTCTCTCTCTTTTTCTCACACCCACACACACACACCCACACACACACACACTTTCTTATAGGTAAAATTACAAAGTCACAAACAAAATGGTCCTGTCTCCCTCACTTTCTTCTTCCTATAAATAGGAATATAAAAACTCTGAGGAAAACTATTGAGGGAATTCCTTATTCATAGGAACACCTAAATTAGATCCCTTTAAAAACTGAGATATATTTGTGTGAGTATATTTCCACAGAACATGTATACTGATCTATAAAACCCACCTATTGATCTAAATATGTTTTACTTACATTTGAAATATACCTTACCATTTTTATTTTTTATTTTTTTAAACAATTTTTAAAAATAATTCTAACTTTTTATTGACAGAACCCATGCCTGGGTAATTTTTTACATTATCCCTTGCACTCACTTTTGTTCCGACTTTTCCCCTCCTTTCCTCCACCCCCTCCCCCAGATGGCAAGCAGTCCTATACATGTTAAATATGTCACAGTATTTCCTAGATACAATATATGTGTGCAGCACCGAACAGTTCTCTTATTGTACAGGAAGAATTGGATTCAGATACTTTACCATTTTTAAAAGCAGATATAAATACATTTCTGACCCACCTTCATTTTACATGGGAATACATCTAATTTACTCTATTTTCTTTTTTCAGTGGAGACTAGACTGCTGGTCTGGACAAACAGATAAACTGGGGGAATCTAAGGTTTGTAATCTTCTAAACTAGTCTGAAAAAAAGTATCCAGAACCGTACTAAATCTCAAGTTTGCAAGTGTTTCTGTACTTTCTTGCATTCTGAAAACAAAGTATTATATACTGTTTTGTTCTGGGGTTTTTTTAGAGGGGAAGATGTCATGTAGAATAAACATTTAAAACTCTAAAATGAAAAATAGGGAATTGAATCACAAATATTTTACATACAAGTAGAACTTCATTTTTAAAAGTATGAAATCTAAATTGTTAGTCAATTTGGCAATTTAACCTAACTAACTAATTCCTACTGTGTACAAAGGGAGTCAATATGACATAAATATCTATATGTTTGTATACAAAATGTATATGTATGTGTATGTATATATCAGATTTGTTCCAACTATGTATTTAATTCTTTTAGAATGTTCAGAAGGAATAAATGTTTAGCTAATTGTTTCTCCAGTTTATTTTATAGATGAGGAAACTGAGGCAAACTTGTGACTTGCCTAGTGTCACACAGCTACTGCCTAAGGTTGGATTTGAACACAAGGAGATAAGTTTTCCTGATTTAGTCCTGCCACTATATCTATACCTTAACATATATCTAGCTGCCTATAATATATTTTTAATAACTGCAGGTAAAGGTATTTAACCAGAGTAATTTTTACTAGGCAATTAAGATAAATATATTGAACTCAAAAGAGGAAAGTAAAACTACAAACAATTGGTTCTCACCAATTCCACAGAAATAGATCATAGTAAATAAACTAAGACCCTGATATACATTGGTTCTCAAAAAAACTACCTAAATTCCTAGCATATTAGTATCAATTACAAGAGATGACAAGTAAATGACTCAAAGGTGAGCTGTTATAGTTAAATCTAGAAATAGAGTAAGAAATGTATGCCTTTAATTTTTTAATGGTTGCTTTAACTGAAATATGTTTTGGTTTTAAATATGGTAAAGATTGTAAAGGAGTCTTCTTGAGTTGCGCTATTTTCCAGGAAAGCTGGACCTAGAGCATGCAGGAAGCCCTGAAGGTGTCAAGGATGAAGCCTTACCTCCCTAACCTGTGCCTGACCTGACATAATGTGCTGTCTGCATGTCAAGCTGGATTCTCTGTGTGTCCTGTGTTCATTCACTTTTACTATACCTTTCCCCATTCCTGGTACCTCTTTCCTCTACCTTGTTGTTATAAAAATACAAACTTCTATAGGGATTGTAAATCCTGTTCTGGCTTTGGGTTCTACAAGCATAATCATTTTTCTTTTAATACACCTAGTTTTTCACTTAAGTTTTTTGAAGTTGTGATTTCCCATTAACAAGTAAAAAGTAGATATTTCACAGACTGTTCTCTAAATAAGCGTTTTTGAAAATTAAAAAAAGAGCAACTTTAGTATCATTTTTCTAACTCAAAAGTTTTAACTATCATTTAATCTATATAGCCCTTTTCAGACATAGTGTGACAAAAGTTGCCCAACCTTCCTTCAGTGTCTCAGAAGAACTGAAAAGCTTCTTTCTGACTTATCCTAGAATCTCAGTTCCCTTTTTAATGAGGAAAAAAAAGTTTACAGTTTTGAAAGTTCAGCATATAATAGATATTTACAAATAAAAGCAAATCAAAGAGGAAAAGGTGTATGGCATAAAAGGAAATTATATAATGAACAATTAACATTCACATTTATGAAAATGTTTTTGGAAATTCATACCAGGCTGTTCCACAGCTTTGATGTACCATGTAGACAAAAATGGCAGGCCACATTTCCTCAAAAGGACTGATATCAAAATGGTATCTAAAATTAAAAGAGAAAATCATTTAAGAGTATGCATAACTTAAAATAAATACAATGATAAAAAGGGAGAAGATAGATTTCTTAAGTTAAACATCAAGTCTTTCAAAATTAATTACACACAAAAAAAATAATCACGAAATAGAATTGTTAGAAGCAATCTTGAAGTCATCTACTTTTCTAACTTTCCCTTCTTTTGAAGAGCTTCTTGAAAAAGAAATTCCATAGGTTACCTTAAAAACCTTGTCCAATGTTTAAGACACAATTATTAAGGTGCCATATAAGAAACAAATTATGTTCTAAGTAGTACTAGAGTAATAAATAGAAATATAATAAACTGCTACTATTTTGTAATGTATTTCTTAAAAATTTGAATACACCTGTATTTTTTATATCTAAAATAAATATTACTGCACAAGCAATACGTGACAAAATTATCATTTGACTCCTTTTTAATTTATTGTGCTATTACATTAACACTCAAATGAAACCAACAGAATGTCAAAATTTATTTTAAAACATTTTCAGTCATGGGATGAGTATCTACTTTTAGTCCTTCACATTTTTTAAAAGACATTATTTTTCGTTAAAATGAAAAGAAAATACCTTTTTTTTCCAAGGTAAGTCAAAAAGGTATAGATTTATTTATTCTAATCATATATTCCAATACAAATAATATAATACAAACGCAGTTTACATTTATTAAATTAAATTAGATTCAAATAAATTCAATTCACAATTATCTGTTACATGATGGAATTGTGCTAGTTGGTAAAATTTAAAGTTCAAATCTGAAATAAAGGATTTTATAAGTATAAAAGAAGCTCACAATTCAATTTCTTTGTGAAGGTTTGCTGGGACAGTGTACTGCATGAGATTTTGCCATTCTTCTGAAGTACATATGCTATGATAGGAAAGCTTTTCCATGGTTACTCGGTAAATGCATTCTGAATGGCGAATTCTATGATACATCTGGAAGAAAAATTTCAGTAAATGATTTATACAGTCCAATAAATATATTCTCTAAGGCTCAGTATTTTTCATGTTAAAGATCCTTAACTTTTTATCCAGATCAAAATATTGCTTACACCTTCATCTACAAAAATGCACATTTATAGTATAGGAACTCTAGAGAGAGGTCACCAGGCAGTTGTGTTTAAAGCTTTATTATATTCTGTTTTATAATATTCTAAATTTTGAGTTTTAAGAAAGGAAAAAGGTTTTTTTCCAAGTTGTAGTCTGTAACAGAGATCATGCTATAAAAATTACAACATTAGGAGAAATACAAATCAATACATTTAAAGGGCAAAAGAAATAAAGGCTGTCTAAGGAGCAAAACAACAACCAATGTCACAAACTGTTCTGATTTGAGAAAAGAAAGTTATGGGAAAGTCATATTGATGAATGTGACATATACAGGACTAATTTATTTTCTATTCCTACTTCAATGTATTTTATACATGATGGGAAAATAATACTTTAGGGAAAATATAAACTTTAAGCATCACATATGAAAACCTCTAAGAATGTATTCAGTTAAAGGTAATTTAGGACTACTTTTTGTGTGCCTGCTTCATCATTATTTTGTCCTAAATTCTTTAGAGATAACACTTGTGCAAATATTTTTTAAAAGATTAAAGTCAAGCACCAGGTTTTATGACTCAGTAAACAGATACTGAAGAAAAAAAAAGCCTCAAAAGAATAATGGGTTTAAGTGCTTCTAAATATTGAAAATTTAAATTTAGTCTTAACCCCAAATTATATTAAGCAAAATCTTTTTAAATAGTTCTCTAGAAAAGAAAAAGGAGAAATTTCGAGGAGTGGCAAGAAAGGGGAAAAAAAGACAAGAAAATACCAGCTCCGCAAGGTTGGTCTCTTACCAATCAATTGTTTCTAAAGTGTGTTGAAAATGAGAAGTGTTTTAAGTATCTCAGAAATCTAATGCCAAGTTGCCAAATGTCATATTAGTTTATCACCATGTCTTGTAGAGCAAATTTTCTCTTACCAGATTGATGTATTTAAGCAATTAGTAGACCAGAACAAAGGAAGAAGTATATACAGAGATTAACTGTGAGGAGAATTAAGAAGAAACAAAGTGTACAAATTGTCTGTGGCAAACTTAATTGTAAGGAGACTATAATGTGCTTTGATGGGATATTAAAGGTAGTTTAATATGAATGATGCTGCCTAGGCTCAGAACTCTCCTGAAAGATACTAGGAGCATCATCCTGATATAGCATTTTAAAAATGACAACAAGCTATTTAAACTATGTATTATGTAAGCAAAGGTATTGGAATGATGAATGCCTAAATTTATAATACAAAGGAGTCATGTTTCTGTCAAATATCATATACAAGTTGTAGCAGGTAATTAATAACATGAACTTTAATTATAATTAATATTATTAATATTATTCCTTGAGGTTACAGATCAGATTATTAAAGGTGCATTGAATGGAAAGAAAAGAGAAAGAATAGTTAATCATGCCAGTCTCAAATTAAACCTTAAACCTTCTTACTCTTTTCAGTATTCTATTTGACTCCCCTCCCTAATGCAAGATCCTGGGGTAATTTCTCTCCATTCCATTTCTATATCTTTGAATGGGTCTTCCCGTGCCTGGAATGTTTTTCTTTACCTTTCACCTCCAAGTTTTGTTTTTTTTTTCCATTTTTTTTAAAGTCCCATCTTTTTACAGAGGGCCTTTTTTATCTGATCCCTCAATGTTATTTTAGCTCTGTGTCAGTAGGATGAAGATTTGTTTTATATTAAACTATGAAAGGTTCTTCTGATGTCTAATTCTAGCCATCTGCATAATCAGCAGGTACTAAATTTTTGCATCCTGTACTGATGGATTGCAGAGTTTCTACCATTTTTTTTTTTGCATAATTTACATTGATCAGTAAGTCTGAGTTTCTTAATGAACATCTTTTTATAATTTTAAGTGAGAATTCCATGATAATAAATACTTCATACCCATAAACAAATCTGCATGAGAACCATTTGCTTGAAGTTTCTTTATTGAAATATTGCTTGTTGAATTCACGCAAATATTATATACAAAGTATACTATTTATTTCACTTTTAGATCTTGTTTCATAAGTTCAATTTGGAAGTAAACTCTTTTCATTTTCAAACTTTTACTCTTTCTTAGTGAACTGATGATTGATTGATCTTTTCCTCAAAGTATATCTGTGCCTTTTTGTATTACCATTATCAGTCTCATCTTATATTCATCTCTTTTTTTTTTCAAGCAGTTTGGACAGCAGCAATCCAAAAGCAAATTACTATCCTTATGTTTTATAATAATATTGTATAATTCAGAATTGAAGTTTACTATTGAAGCTATTTTGAAGCTGCTTTAATTTAGTCTAGAGAAGAGGAGCTTGCTCTCTTCTTCTCCTCTTCTCTAGACTAAATTAAAGCAGCTTCAAAATAGCTTCAATAGTAAACTTCAATAGAATTGATATATACTTCATCCTTTCCCCATATAGTTTTTTTTTTTTCTGAAACAATTGGGGTTGAGTGACTTACCCAGGGTCACATAGCTAGGAAGTGTTAAGTGTCTGAGATCAGATTTGAACTCAGGTCCTCCTGACTTGAGGGCTGGTGCTCTATCCACTATACTACCTAGCTTCCCCTCCCCATATCCTGTTAGATTTCTACATTTTGAAAGTTTTCAATTCCATATGTTTCAGTTATTCTCTAAAAATGTTATTTGTAAATTATAATTGTGGGAAGAGTTCTGCCAATGATAATGGTCTGATTATTCTTTTGATGTTTTTATTCAGTTTTTGACTCAGGTAATCCCATTTGAGGTGTTCTTGGCAAAGATACTAGAGTGTTTTATTGTATCCTTCTCAAGCTCATTTTACAGATGAGGAAACTGAGGCAAACAGGGTGAAGTGACTTGCTCATAGTCACACAGCTACTAACTATATGAGGACAGATCTGAACTCAGTAAGATGAGTCTTCCTGATTCCAAACTTCTTGGGACTATATTTGGTTTCTTAGGAGACAATTAAGATGATCTGGTACTCCTATCTCTTTAAGGATTTGTTTTATCCATATAGCAAAAGCTTTAAAGTAGTCAGTAAAGCAGAAATACATGTTTTTGTTTTTGTTTTTTAAAGGAATATCTTGCTTCTTCCATAATCCAGTCAATGTTGGCAATTTGGTTTCTAATTCCTGTACTTCTTGGAAAACTAGCTTCTATTATTTCTTGGTTTACATATTATATAAGCCTGCTTGCAGAATCCTAAGCAAAACCTTGCTGACATGTGAAATGAGTATGATTGCTTAGTAATTTTGACATTCCTTAGCATTGCTCTTTTTTAAAGAATAGGGCAGAAACTAATATTTTCCAGTTCAGTGACCAATATTTTGTTTTCCAAATTTGCTGTCATAGTAGCCAGGAAAAAAAAATAATCAAGGAAGTAAGATTCCACCACTATTCAACCCTACACTATGTTATAAGATAAGAACATTGTAGAAGTACAAAATGAATTATTTTGATTATTTTAAATTAAGATTTTCTTATGTAAAAAACCAACGTAGATAGAAATAGAGGGAATAAAAAATGAGGAAAAACCTTGACAGTTTCTAAAATAGGATATGATTGTTTTGGAATATTGCTGAGACATGAGAAATAATGAGCTGGTTGATTTAGGAAAAAACATGGAAAAATTATGAGAAATATAACTTAGGTTGAGAATGAAGATGCTATCTACCTTCAGAGAAAGAAATAGCAAGTGGAAATATGCCTAGTATGATCTCAAATATATGTATAAGAGTATATGTGTATACAGCTGTATGTTTATAGATAGCTGTGTGTGTTTGTGTGTATAGAGGAGGTTATCTTTAAGGAATTTTGATTTATTGATCAATGAAGATTATGCAAAATAATGATAGAAATTGCAAAACACATTATCTCTCTTTAGATCATATCTCCTTGGAAGAACTGAAAATAGGTTACTAGAAATATTTCTGAAAACAGCTATACAAACTCTCTGAAAATTTGAGAGCGTGCACTCTCTATCTTACTTTAACAAAAAAAGTTTTAAAAAGCTGGGAAAATGCAAATCATAGAAAGTTACTATGATGACAAGGAAGATCAAAGTATATACTCAGAAGAAGATATCTAAGTCAAAATTTCTACATTCAAAGTCTCCAAGAAAAAATATGAATTGCTTTCAGATCATGAAAGAGTTAAAAAAGGATTTTAAAAAATTATGTAAGAGAATTGAGAGTTGTAAGAAAATCATAGGAAAGGAAAAAAAAAACATACTGATGAAAATAACACCTTTAAAAAAACTGAGTAGGTCAAATGGTTAAAGGAAGTAATAAAGAAAAGTCAATGTGGAGGGGGAGGGAATGGCTTATAAAGCAGAATTGGCCAAATGAAGATGGAGGCACAAAAATTCACTGAATAAAATAATTCCTTAAAAATAAGAAGTGATAAATAATTGGAAAAATATTAAGTGCTGTTGGATAGGCCAAGTGAATATAATAAAGATGACAATACTCCCTAAACTAATCTATTTATTTAGTGCTATACCAATCAGACTTCCAAGAAAATATTTTAATGATTTAGAAAAAATAACAACAAAATTCATATGGAACAATAAAAAGTCGAGAATCTCAAGGGAATTAATGAAAAAAAAATCAAATGAAGGTGGCCTAGCTGTACCTGATCTAAAATTATATTATAAAGCAGCAGTCACCAAAACCATTTGGTATTGGCTAAGAAATAGATTAGTTGATATGGAAAAGGTTAGGTTCACAAGACAGAATAGTCAACTATAGCAATCTAGTGTTTGACAAACCCAAAGATCCTAACTTTTGGGATAAGAATTCATTATTTGATAAAAAAAACTACTGGGATAACTGGAAATTAGTATGGCAGAAATTAGGCATGGACCCACACTTAACACCGTATAGCAAGATAAGATCAAAATGGGTCCATGATATAGGCATAAAGAACGAGATTATAAATAAATTAGAGGAACATAGGATAGTTTATCTCTTAGACTTGTGGAGGAGAAAGAAATTTGTGACCAAAGATGGAGACCATTACTGATCACAAAATAGAAAATTTTGATTATATCAAATTAAAAAGCCTTTGTACAAACAAAACTAATGCAAATAAGATTAGAAGGGAAGCAACAAACTGGGAAAACATCTTCACAGTTAAAGGTTCTGATAAAGGCCTCATTTCCAAAATATATAGAGAACTGACCCTAATTTATAAGAAATCAAGCCATTCTCCAATTGATAAATGGTCAAAGGATATGAACAGACAATTCTCAGATGAAGAAATTAAAACTATTTATAGACATATGAAAATATGCTCCAAATCATTACTAATCAGAGAAATACAAATTAAGACAACTCTGAGATACCACTACATACCTGTTAGATTGGCTAGAATGACAGGGAAAGAGAATGATGAATGTTGGAGGGGATGTGGGAAAACAGGGACACTGATACATTGTTGGTGGAATTGTGAACACATCCGGCCATTCTGGAGAGCAATTTGGAACTATGCTCAAAAAGTTATCAAACTGTGCATACCCTTTGATCCAGCAGTGTTTCTACTGGGCTTATACCCCAAAGAGATACTAAAGAAGGGAAAGGGACCTGTATGTGCCAAAATGTTTGTGGCAGCCCTGTTTGTAGTGGCTAGAAACTGGAAATTGAATGGATGCCCATCAATTGGAGAATGGTTGGGTAAATTGTGGTATATGAATGTTATGGAATCTTATTGTTCTGGCTTGGAGAGACTTACATGAACTGATGCTAAGTGAAATGAGCAGAACCAGGAGATCATTATACACTTCAACAACGATACTGTATGAGGATGTATTCTGATGGAAGTGGATTTCTTTGACAAAGAGACCTAACTCCGTTCAGTTGATAAAAGATGGACAGAAGCAGCTACACCCAAAGAAAGAACACTGGGAAATGAATGTAAACTATTTGCATTTTTGTTTTTCTTCCTGGATTATTTTTACCTTCTGAATCCAATTCTCTCTGTGCAACAAGAGAACTGTTCGGTTCTGCAAACATATATTCTATCTAGGATATACTGTAACATATTTAGCATATATAGGACTGCTTGCCATTTAGGGGAGGGGGTGGAAGGAGGGAGGGGAAAAATCGGAACAGAAGCGAGTACAAGGGATAATGTTGTAAAAAAAAATTACTCTGGCATGAATTCTGTCAATAAAGAGTTATTATAAAAAAAATAAGAAGTGAGCAAACGGAAGCTAATGACTTTATGAGAATTCAAGAAATAAAACAAAATCAAATTTTCTCATAGAAAATTCCTCAGCTTTTGGATTTATGAGAATTTAGGTGTTCTATGAGAATGAATCACTTGCAAATTCCATGCAAATTTCAAGTTTTATCACATGAGTGAGGTCAAGAATAACCCTTTTGTCTATTCTGTGCTATTTTCCATTTCAAAATGTAAAGAAAGGCAAATATAGTGAAATCTCAGCTTTACATATTAAATAAAAATGTGTCTCTGGACATCTGTTAATTAAACAAAAATAAAATCTACAGCAAGAAGTACCCCACTCAACCCAGAAGCAGGAATTCAAATGAAAGGGCAAAGATCAAATATACAATTCTGATTTTCTTAAAAAAAAAAGAAAAGAAAAAAAAAGAAAAGAAAAAAGTGCTAATGGAGTTCTATAATCTTCCTCTTCTATATGAGGTTGTATTTAAAGACAAGGTAAGAATTCATATGTATCTGACTACATAATAAAGACCAACTAAGAAATGGAAATAAAGCTATGTCTTTCTTCATCATATGGAAACCACCATTTAAGGTGGTAATTTAAGGTAAATTTAAGGTGAATCTAAACAAAATCACAGCATCCACTTCATCCAGTTGAGCCAACTATCTAACAAATTACAGATTAGGAGCTTTTCAGCATTTTAAAAAAATCTCCTTTACTACTCTCATGTATACAAAGTTTAAAAATCATATTTCTTCAAATTTGTTCAAGGGAAAATTCTAAGATAAAAAGAAAATTCTGGTAATCAAGGTAATAATGCTAAACAAGAGACCTTAACTACTAAAAATCAATTAGCACATACTATGATCAGTTGTCACTTGGATAAGAATCACAAAGGATGAAAAGAATTAGATGAATTAGAAAAGAATTAGAAGGAGAAATATCTATATATCATTAAATTGAAGCTGCATTATTTCTAATCATTTTTTTCCCTTACTATCAGCAAGCATGTGTTCAAAAGAAAAATGAATTATTTCTTTCTTGAGAAATCTACCACACGTAGCACTTTTTGTCAACCTTTTCTGGATTTTTTGCTATTTCTCTGATTCCTCAATTAACATTAGCTTCTAATCACTTGCCTCTAAATTTATGCCCTTTACATTCTTTTCTTCCTAATCCACTTAATGTGATGCTTTCAAAAATTCAATTTATTCAAATTCATTCAATGATCATTCCAATTATCACTTCCCTCAGATATCATACTTTCTAAGTAAAAGACTGTAGCACAGATTTATTATATAAAATGTACATAAAGAATTTAATAATTGTAATTTTGTCCTTTCAAATGTGATGTTAGGATATTGATCTTTTCATTCGACTTATTATTTCTTTCTTAAAAGTTGAAGCAATAATTCATTTTTCCACAAGAGGGCACCAGAGCAAAACAAGTAGAATTTAAGCTATAAGCATTCTCATAATGTTAACATTATGCTATTAATCACTAAATTTGGGGTCATGTTTTCTCAAGTAATATACATACAAGATTATGACCTGAACAATATTTTCCTACTTTATGTCATGATGCTAACAATTTCTGACTTTTCATAAACTTTTTTTTCTTTGCTTTTCACACTTTCTAGGATACCTGAATAAAGTTTTGGCATTTGAATGAATATTCATTTGAAATAAATAGTCTACTTGTTCTTATGATTATTAAATGTATAAAATAATAAATCACTTTAATCAGCAGAGATGACAGAATTGGCAAATACTTGAAAACTTTAAGGCTTTTTAAATCAATATTGGATTCGAGAAAACACTTTGAGAAATATTACTTACATTAGCACAGTGTAAGGCTAAAGCACAAAAGACTGCAAACATTTTAAAGTTGTTTTCATCTGTTTTGGAGAAGGCACTTCCACTTATTTTGTTTACCATCTGCACAACACCAATTACGCTCCCTCGACTCACAATAGGCATACACAATATATTTCGAGTGGTATAACCTGTGTATAGGTCTACTTCTCTGAGTTGTGAAAAAAGACAAAAGGAAAAGAAAATTATTAATGTACCATCTATCTAATAATTCTTATTATTTTATTTAATAAGATGGTAATTATTTAAGAGTTAAGAAAACATTAACACTAAGTGCAAAAGCATAATCACTAAATTGATAGAATCAAAAAAAGGGTATTAGACTCAATGGAAAAACAAACTTTACAATATTAAATATTGAGAAAATTCAAACTCACCTATATGACATGATAAGGGATCAGGTAGCACAATAGCATTTTAGTGGAGATATTTTAAATTATATTATTAAAAAATCATTAAACTTCCTCTAATATCCTTTTTGATATTTTGAAAACTGGATTAAAAATGACAACATATGGCAAAGTTATTTAAGTTAGTTTTTTAGAATTTCTTACTTTAGAGATCCTATCCAAAAAGTTTAATTATTTTCCAAATGATTAGATAAAAGCTAAATCTGTAGCTCTACTGATTTTTAACTGATTATGGATTCCAAATACAAGCCTCTGCAATGCTACACTTTATTGCAATTAGCTCAATATGGTCACTTGGCTTTCCTTCTCAAAGAGGATCCCAACATCCAGGAAATAAAACATAATATTCGAAATTTCAGTGAGGGAGAGCTATGTCAAGTCACATCTGGGATAATTAGTAGCAAAATTTAAATCAGAACTATTGGAGATGACTGAATGCAGTAAGAGACTTGTCTTTTTAAGCTAAGGTCTTAACAAGTCTCATTTGAGGCAATCAGATGATTAAGTGTAGGTGAGAAATAAGGAAGACAATAGCTTCTTTTATGTAGTGTTGTCCCCCCACCCCAAAAAAAAATTATTCTGGGAAGAGAAACTTCAGGATTTCTGGCCAAAACAGAAATAATTGCTATTTACATATATACTAGAAGACCTAGTTATCCACATGTCATGTAATGGATGAGTAAAGGTCAGCTCCTGTGCTCAATTGGGAGGATTAAGTGAACATCCTCAGCATGTCAAGTAGACATTTGTGAAGAATTTATTGGAGGACTGGGATAAATTGGAAAGGAATATATGAATGGCCAAATATACCACAAGAGAAATGAAACTATAGATACTTTGGAACCTCACTATAGATACTTTGGAACCTCAAAATTGTATTTTCTGATTACATCTTTATTTGGCTGTGTTTTTTTGCATTTGTCCTTGCTTACAAGCTTCAAACAAGTCCTTCTGTTTCAAATCTTTACGACTTATTTCTCAATATTGAGGGGATCTTATCCATTTTGGGTTTCTGTCCTGAGACTCTATAGTCTTAACCAGGGAATGAATGGGTGCAAATATGTAATATTCTATCCAATCATCCAAATGTCCAGTCATTGTTACATGTTACATAAATTGTCCCCAGCCTGTCTCCCCATTTTACCTCTTTCTGTGAACACAGTAATTAATCTATTACTTCTGAAATAGGGATGTCAGCTGACATAGGCCTCAATTCACCATACCTCTGATTCTGCTGACCAAAATGCCCCTTGGCCAATCACTCTCTTAAATGTGTTGTCCCCCTATTAAAAAAGGAAGCTACTTCAAGGGAGTAGTTATTTTACTTTTTAGATTTGTATCTAAAGCACTCAGTACAGCATCTAGAATACTTTTACATGATAATAATCACTTTTCATTCACTCAATCAATCCTTCATTCAAAATAAAGTTCAACATAATAATAAAAGTCTTAAAATTCTTAAAAGAGATTCATATATAAATTGTAAAATTAAACAGAAATAATCTCAGAAATGTGTACATAAACTCTGTCTAACTCTAAAATGTCAAAGATGTCAACTAAATGTATTTATTTAGTTGTCAATCTATTCATTTTTGGAGAGGCTGAAGGTGATGCCTCAGTCCTGAGGATATGATTCAAGTCCTGCCCCTTAAAATAGTGAAGTCAAATTCAAATAGAAACAAGGTCAATGAACCACAGAGAAGAAGCTCTGCTGCCTGCATAGTGACTCAGAAAACTATATATTAGCATTACCTCTGTTGTACTGTGTTTTTTATTTATTTTGTAAAATATGTCCCTGTTATAATTTAATCTGGTTCCTGCAGTAAAAGTGTTGCTTGTCAATGTGATCTGCAGGTCACTTGTTTGATGCTTCTGTTTTATGGAACATGAGCTATGTGACCCCGGGCAAAGCACTTCACAGTTATCCAAAGAAAGTTTTAAGTTGTAGGAAAATTGCTGATTTATGTTGATAGAGAGCACAGTAATTCTCCATAATCACAGGCACAGCATCACTTGTTCCCCCCAAATATTCTGGAAAAAAAGCTAAACTGATTTGAAAATAGGGATATAACAATAACATTTAACATATATATATATATATATATATATATATATATATATATATATATATATATGTAACATTTTAACTTGCTAAAAGGATATTTTTACTTTCCTTTCCCTTTCAAGCATGATCTATTTCCAGAAAACTATATCTTTGATTAGAAAGTGTTATACAAAAATGTTATTTAAATACATTCAATCTAAATTTTCAAATAACCTTTTTAAAAAGTAATTTTTTTTTTATTATCATGTGCCTTACCTTTATCATGACCTTAATAGAATTAATTAAAACCTTTTTGAAATTAAGTGGATTAATGTTAGCCATGGTACTTCATAATTGGGGCATTATAATACAGAGTGATGAAGATGCTAAGTAAAAGAAGAGCTGAACTCCTATTGAACAACAAGAAGACAATGGAGTTCTGCCTCAAGATACTTTTTAGCCACATAGCTCTATACAAGTAACCTTACTTCTCTCAGCCTTAGTCTCCTCATCTGTAATATCAACAGAAGATAAGAATAGCACCTATTTCATAATATTGTGGTAAGGATTAATTAAGATACTTACTAAAGCACATTGCAAACCTTATAGTGCTACATAAATGTTAGCTATTATAGCACTGTAATATGTTTTGCATAATTACAGCTGGCATAAATGCTAAGATTTTATATCATTTAGGTTATAACAATCCTATTGCCCATTCTTGGCATCATTTAAGAAGAATATTACCTGTGTCCTTCCACCAAATATTTCTTACCTGTTAAAGCGTGGGTCTGCATAAGCATCTGGGATGTTAAGGACCTCCCCTGTTCTAGCCACCTGACCAGCTATTCCTTTATCAATAGAAAATCTGTACACAGATAAAAAAAGAGGCAGGCTAATCAGCAAATTAACACTAAGTTTCAAAACAGGTTAACAGGATTAAATGCTAGTAAACTTGAACTTAAAAAGCTTTCTTTCAGCCCTGCATTCAAATTATTTTTAAAACACTAAAAAATACATAGCAATTAACTTCATAATCTTGGTATAGAAAATACATTGAAAATGTTTTAAAGCATTCTAGATTGCAACCTAATTTTGTGACTTTTTACAAGATTATTGGCCATAAAAATTTTTAGCTTTTGTCAAAATTCAATGCATTTTTAAATCACCTTCTTAATGATTTATTTTCCACTATTTGCTGTTACCGTTTCTTTCTTTTGAAAAACAAGAATTGTGTTTTAAAAGGAGTGACTCTATAAAGTGGAGTCATAAAAAAAAAGTTAGTGCGAAGCCATAAATGCAGACATTCAATAAATATTTTGTGATGACATTGTTACTTCTATTTATTTATACATTGTTTCTTCTATTAGAATGTCAATTCCTTAAAGGGGCTGTTTTTGCCTTTCTTTGTTATCATCCCTAGAATTTAACTCAGTGACTGAAACACAGGAAGTACATAATAAGTAACTGTTGATTGAATGACTGTCTGCCTCACTGCTTGATTTATAAATAAGCATAATCAGATTTTGGTCCTCTCATCCCTACCAAAAGATGGCAGAGTATTACATTATAATAGTATCTAAAAGATACTATAAATGTTCATTGATGAATTTCAAGAAGAGAAAAGGAAAACTTCAATATGCATAGCACAACAAATTGCATCTCAAATTAATTCAGAGCCCATGTAGCCATAAAAATCTTATTGAGAAGCATAGTGACTGCTCCCACAGTCATAGCAAGTCCATCACTTCCCTCTTGCCAAACCTGGCAGCAAGAAAGGCAATCCAAAGCCAGTGAAACCTGTCCTATTCTTGATAAGCAGTAAACAGTGCAGAATTTAACATCATCTTACAAAAATTTCTCCAAGTGAGTATTGGACAAATTATGAGAAAATAAACTATCATTTCCTTATTTCTGTCACTCATTACAAATTCTTCAAGATGCATCACTAACTCTTGCCTGAATTGGTAAGGGATAACCAGGACCATGATGTTAATATAAAATTGCATGAGGATTAATGAGAAAAGCATTTAAGAAGTTTGAAACAGAATTATCATATAAAGAATAACTCACTATGTTCCAAATGCATTTGGACAGTAAAACTCACAAATATCAAAACTAAATACATTTCAAACATCATATTATTAAGATTATTTTATTACTGTAGCTATGTGACAAATATTGAGAAGTACTGGTTTCAAGTGATCAATATAAAAAAATTGCCTTATTATCCTTGCATAAAGTAAGTAATGACAAAAGTTTATGAAATTAATACCATCAAGCTGCAAACTTTGACTGAATTAAATGAGAGTGAATCTTACAATTTACATTTATAATAAAATAAATGGTGCTGAGTGGGAGTAAATTGTATAAAATATTTTGCCTGTATTATTATAGGGATAATATCTATAAATTATATCATGTATATCATTATATAAATATACTATATCAATATCATTATATAAAACAGTTATGGTTAAAAGAAACTATTAGTAAAATAACAACATAACATTCAAAATGCCAATAAAAAAACAAAATATTTCATTTCACAAAAACCATGAAGGTAATTTTCACTTTGTCATTTTGCTATTTTTACAAAGGAATTTTATATTGATAATTATAATGTCTTCTGTTACAACTTAAATTTAATTGGAAATTTAATTCTCCAATAGTCTGATGTACTGTTAAAAGAAATCACATATTAAATGGTCTTCAAAATATCAGCAGATACTCAGACTTTGAACAAATGACAACAACTAGGTTGTTTTTGTTTAGATACAGGGGCATTTTGTCATTTCTTTCTCTATTTCATTTTACAGATGAGACAAACAAAGTAAAGTTACTTGACTAGAGAAACACAGCTATTAAATGTCTGAGGCTGTATTTGAACTCAGGTCTCCCTGACTCCAAGCCCAGTCAGTGTCCCTAAGTCTTAGCAAAACAAAAATTTTAAGTATATAGTTTTGGTTTCCTAATAATATAAAGTATGTAAGTTAGCTAGCCAATTTTCACTACGATCCAGGGACATGTTTGCCCAGTGGAATCTAGTTTACTATGGGACAAAAATATATTGGGATCTGGCAATTACCACAATACTTCATGTTAATGTAAGAAAAAGAAAAGATTAAAATAAAGATAAATTAAGAGTTGTCTATATCAAATTCTTTAAAATTTGACATACAATGTTGTATCAGATGATTTCTGTAAGCAGAATCCTATCTGTGGTAGCCATTTATTGATTATTGATTATTATTCCAGTTTCAAATATGGAATATAGCTATGTTGACTGCAATGACTGTCAGTGATCTAAACAGGTCAATGTAATGCCCAAATTAACCACATGAGCTATACTGTATTTGATTCTTTGGTATTAGAGATACAGCTGAAGAGATGCTTAGTGCTGATATATCCTTATGAAACATCTCCATGCTCTTCTACATGGATGATCCATAAGAGCAGACAGGGTGCACCTGGACCTACCTTGGCACACTAGTAAGTTTTTCCACCATGATTTCCAAAAGGACCGCCTCCGGAAGAGGGCATTTCCAGGAGTGACGTTATTGCTTCAGAGAGGCTGTTTCGGTGGCACTGCAATGTCATTCCCAGAAGTACTACCTTCTGGAGGCGGGTCCTGGTGGGAATGATATCACAGTATGACAAGTATTGTCAGCATACCTGTGAATAGGCACAGAAAGCGGGTAACATAATACCTGCACATTTGTAATCAGAGTCTATTTTCCTTTTACTTCATTGCATACCTTATTTCTTTGGTCTTCTTAAAGACAGGCTTCCCTTCATTTTCCTCCCCAATATCAAAAAGGTCTGAATATAATTCTTTGTTCTTATGGTCTACCTGGAAAAGTGCACAACGATCTGCATTCACCAAATTTTTTGCATATATCTAAGGAAAAAACACAAAACAAAAATTAGACATGAAGAAACTCCTCCTGTAGGAGGCCTGAGATGAAGTGCCTAACCAAGGCATTAAGTAAATGCTGTGATAGTCTTTGCTCTGGAACAAGGGGAAATGTGGGGCAATTGAAAAAGGTTTTTAAATTTGGAGTTACAATATTTTAGTTCAAATCTGGGCTTTGTCATTAACAACTGGCCTGACCATGAGGAAGGTAAAGAAAGGGCTTAATTTCCCTGGACTTCGCTTCCTCATCTGTAAAATAAAGAGAATGAGCAACCTCTAATTCCTCCTCCTTCCATTCCAATCCTTGCTCCATGATCTTCTGATTTCTAAGTGCCTTCCACAATTTGTCAGAAACAATTTACATTAAATATTTAGCATTCACAGAAAGTTATTTTTCATAAAGCAATCAATAATCTCAGATCTTTTACATTTCTCCTCATTTGTTTGAATTAAAGAACAAATTTAAGGATCATTTAATTAGAATTTAATTCCTCAGTATTACTATTATTCATAATATTTATTTCTTTTTCATCCATTTTCTATTTATCCTGAAACACATTTTTTTTACCAAATATATGAATAACAATTTACTTGAAGTAGATGTAGATTTATATGTGTGTATATTTATATGTATTTATTTGCATAGTTTATATGGATATTTAATTCTTTTCTTTAGACACAAGGAATATTTAAAAGTATCAAACAAAAAACTAATTCAATTAGTATGCCTAACTGAATAAATTTATTAAAATTATATAGATATATACTATATCTAGACCTTGAAAATTAATTCATGTCCTCCTGGTCTATCTATAGAGTACATGAAATTTATCATCCCAATTTGATATATGTTTTACTGTTTTCCCTGATAAAAATATAACTGATAGAACCTAAGATCCTTATATATTTTTATCAATCTAATTGATTTAATTGACCCTCAATTTATCCCAAGTGCTCTTTTGGAGCTGATAATATATCCCTGGCTATAGCAGAATCCTTGGCTGGTTGGTTGGTTGGTATACTTGGAATTTCCCTCAGAATCACCTTGTAAAAATCAAGAAGTAAAAGTTTGATCATAAAAGATAAATAATACTTCATTATTGCAATTTAATATTATGACAACTCTAATTATTATTGACTTAGTGGATATATGCCAGACTTGGAGTTAGGACTAAAGTTCAAATCCCGTCTCAAATCTCTTAACACTTATTAACTATGTAACCCTCATCAAATCATTTAACAATCGAATTACCTTATTTCCTTTATCTGTAAAATGTTAATAAAAATAAAACATACTCTTCTCATTATTGTGAGGATCAAATGAAATAATATTTGTAAAGCATTTAGTATAAAGCCTGACACATAGTTGGCATTACAAAAAAGCTTTTTATCATCATCATCATCATCATTAAAAACTAACTTTATTCCACTTTCCTAAATCTCCTCCTCATTTTCCTTTTTCATTCCATCCTTCTCTTTATTTTCTTCAAGTACATTAGGTTAGTAATATTATAGAATAGGAAATCCTGAACATTTGTGGCTGTGAAACACTAAGAAATCCACATGGATAAAGAATAAGAATTAACTAAAGTGTCTTCTGTGGGAGGGAGAGAGGATTCAAGATAAGGGGAACATAGAAATTATCTAATCCATAAAGATCCACAAAGAATTAAGAAAAAGGCTAGAATCAAGGTCCCCCCCCCCCCCCAGGCAACTGGGATTAAGTGACTTGCCCAAGGTCACACAGCTAGGAAGTGTTAAGTGTCTGAGGCCACATTTGAACTCAAGTCTTCCTAACTTCAGGACTAGTGCTCTATCTACTGCGCCACCTACCTGCCTCTGGGAGAGAACTTCTTAAGCACACCTGCTCCCTACATTTTTAAAACTGTTAATTCCATTTTATTCTTTTACTCTCCAGAAAATTATGAATGACTCAGATGAAGCTGTAGCAGTATGTTTATATAGGGTAGAGAAGAAAATTGTTATATTGGATAAAAAAAATTAAGATCCCTCAAAAAGATCCTAATAAGTTATAATGATGAAATAAATTTAATAATAACTAATTTAAGGAGAAAAATGTTCTACAACTCTATGCTGTCTGTGATGATGTATACATTGAACTTCTGAAGATTCTATGATTCACTGTGCTGTACAGCAGCATCTCACTGTTCATTGATCATATTGTGTGATTTTCATCACCCAGAATAAACCATAAAACCTAAGAGGTATGAAAGGGATAGTTATGAGGAAAAGGGCTATCAAAAATTCATTAATTTTATTACAGAAGAAAATCATATAGCCATGTATACAGGAGAACTCCAAATATTATGTGAAATAAAGTTTATTGATTTAATAAGCTTCAAAATAGCAAACTAGAAAGTAAAATTGTCTTTTTGCTGAAAGAGCAAGAAATTTCAGTTAAAAGTAGGGAAGAGATAACAGAAACAACTATCAATTAATCAACATGAATAAGTGACTTTTTTTTTTATTTGGTTTTAGATGAAGCAAATAGACTTCTACATATCAATAAAGCCTGAGGACATTTACATAACAAAGACCTCTGTAATAAAAAATATATATTATTTTCAGGGACACCAATAATATATAGCTTTAGTCTAAAATTTATGCCTTTACAATGGAATAAAAATAAGCTCTCTTGAAAAGTTTGACAATAAGTAGAGTGATCTATTTTTTTACACAGGCTCTACTATAGAATGTCCAAAGCAGTTGTGACAATAGATAAGAGGGGTCCGGGGATCTGTATGTTCTTCACTTAGGAAATGCTGAGAGTAAAGAGCAGAATTATATTTCACACATTGGGAATAAAATGTAGATATATGGATATTTTACTGTCAATAAAGGAACAGGAAATTAACAAAGAAAAATTAATCATAGCTTTAAAAACTTTGCCAAGAAAGCTTTCTTTTTAAGGGAATAGTAGTTCTTGGCTGTGACATTCAGAGTTCTTAAAACATGTATCTTAAAACACTCTGTGATAATTAAGAACAAAGATCTAAAGCTCTTGTTTGACACATAATCCCAACTTTTTAATACACTGATACAATTGCTTTCAAAATTTCAACATTCTAAATTATCATATGCATTTGGCCTAACATGCCAAATTCTGTAGTCTATCTAGCTCTGAAGTCCATCTATCGCTATGTACATATAAGTTTTCTTTGTAGAATACTCCACAGTGAAGATATAGCATGGCAGTCTTGAATATTTTTGTAAGAAATTGATTTCTGTGTCAACACATCAGAATCACTCAATCTTTGAGGAAAGGGCAAAAATAACTGCTTATAGTCTTGGAGTTAAGGATGCTGACATTCTGCACAAGGGAAAAGCTTGAAGGAGGAGAGCACAGTAAAAAGCTGAAATATTTTAAATTTTGTCATTTAAATGCTACATGCCCCCATGGAATACTGTCCATAGCTCTTCTCTTGACATGCTAGTTAGCTTTCAGGAAGAAAAAATATTGGTTAATATTCATTAATAGTCAGATTAGACTATACAAAATCCTCCATTATTAGGACCTGTGATGTACCAAAGTAGAAATACCTGAAGGACCAAATTTAAAAACAGCTCAGAGGACTGAAAACATTTTTTGCACCAACTGGCAAGTCTGATGCTTCTAATTATGTTTTTGAGAAAGGAGTAGTGAGGTATTTACTAGTAAGGCTAGAAATATGAAATAACTCATAATTGAAAAGAAATAAGCCTATTCTGCTTTACTTAAGCAAAGGTTAATTTTGTTTGAAAAATTCAAGAAAACAATTTATTTGAAAAAAGTATGCCCTGTATTGGAAATTAAAAGTAATTTGACAAGACCCAAATTACTTTTTATTAAATATCATCATTCATAATATTAATAGCAATTTCTATAAGCACACCTCATATTTTTAAGACTTAATAACATCACTTAAAAAATAAGAACCAACCTACCATTATGTGTTCAAGTAGAGAATCTATTGCGACTATGTTATCAAAATAGGTTCTGTAGAAAAAAAAGGAAATTAAAATTTGTAAGCAGTCTTATTTTGATTACAGTAAACACTAAAATCTGAGTACATTTCCTGGTTTTGGTTATATTTAGGAAAAACAACAATAATTGTTACACTATAAATTTTTTAAAGTACCAGTTTCATATGCTGATTCATCAGACACTCATTGAAGCTGTTTTTAATAGATTTTTTTTAACATGCTGAACGAATTTATTTCTCTTGTTAATATTAGGCAAATCATATAAATATTTACTTATTACTGACTTATCAACAAGAATTTCTTAAGAGGCTATTTCATATTAGGTTATCAGGTGGGATATTTGAGTACACAGAAGAAAAAAAAAGTGGTCGTGCCTCTCCTTTAGGATCTTCTCTTGGGGAAGTTGAGGGAAGACAATATGTATAACAATATGTAAACATAAAATATATCTGAAACACAAATACCAAATTTTTGAAGGGTTATGGGTTCTAATAAGTGGTAAAGATATGAAAAGATCTCTTATAAGGGGTCACATTTGAACTGAATATATTAACAAGCTAGAAATTCTACAAACTGAGGTGACAAGGCATTTTAGGGATGAGCAACCTGTGAAAGGACACAGAGAGGAGAGGGAATGATATATATGAGTAGAGCAAGTAGCCTGTTTGTTGAGAACATGGAGTATGTGAAAGGAGGTAACATGCAATAAGCCTGAAAAGAGAAAGCCAAAGTGTGATAGCAAAGAATTTCAGACATATACTTTAAAAATATCAATTTGGTAAGTCATATGTTCCATGTTTAAATTTTCTTGTATTATCTCTCTTTATCTTGTATCTTGCATCCATTTCGACTTTAGGTTTATTTCCAAAAATGATTAGGGTAAAAGGAAAAGAACCTTACATGTTGTAAAGTATTTAGAGCATCTCTCTTTGGAACTTGTCGAGATGTCCATCAACTGGGGAATGGATGAACAAAATGTATTATATGATGGAATACTACTGTGCTATAAGAAATGATTAGCTCAATGATATAAGAAAAACATGGATTTGGACAAAATAAATGAGCAAGACCAAAGAATGCTACATGTAACAACTGCAGTATTGTTTTAAGAACAACTTTTAAAAATGCTTTTTTCAATTTTTCAATTCTTTTTTCAGTTCTTTCTGGGCAGGGAGCTATTTGATGTAAAAATGTACTTTTCTTTTGTGACCAGAGATGAACTAGAGACCATTACCAATCACAAAATAGAAAATTTTGATTATATCAAATTAAAAAGCCTTTGTACAAACAGAAAGAATGCAAACAAGATTAGTAGGGAAGCAACAAACTGGGAAAACATCTTTACAATTAAAGGTTCTGATAAAGGCCTCATTTCCAAAATATATAGAGAACTGACTCAAATTTATAAAAAATCAAGCCATTCTCCAATTGATAAATGGTCAAAGGATATGAACAGACAATTTTCAGATGAAGAAATTGAAACTATTACCACTCACATGAAAGAGTGTTCCAAATCACTATTGATCAGAGAAATGCAAATTAAGACAACTCTGAGATATCACTACACACCTGTCAGATTGGCTAAGATGACAGGAAAAAATAATGATGAATGTTGGAGGGGATGCGGGAAAACGGGGACACTGATGCATTGTTGGTGGAATTGTGAACGAATCCAGCCATTCTGGAGAGCAATCTGGAATTATGCCCAAAAAGTTATCAAACTGTGCATACCCTTTGATCCAGCAGTGTTTCTATTGGGCTTATACCCCAAAGAGATACTAAAAAAGGAATAGGGACCGGTATGTGCCAAAATGTTTGTAGCAGCCCTGTTTGTAGTGGCTAGAAACTGGAAAATGAATGGATGCCCATCAATTGGAGAATGGCTGGGTAAATTGTGGTATATGAATGTTATGGAATATTATTGCTCTGTAAGGAATGACCAGCAGGATGAATACAGAGAGGCTTGGAGAGACCTACATGGACTGATGCTAAGTGAGATGAGCAGAACCAGGAGATCATTATACACTTCGACAACGATATTGTATGAGGATGTATTCTGATGGAAGTGGATTTCTCTGACAAAGAGACTTAACTGAGTTTCATTGGATAAATGATGGACAGAAACAGCTACACCCAGAGAAGGAATACTGGGAAATGAATGTGAACTATTTGATTTTTGATTTTCTTCCCGAGTTATTTTTACCTTCTGAATTCAACTCTCCCTGTGCAGTGGGAGAACTGTTCGGTTCTGCAAATATGTATTGTATCTAGGATATACTGCTACATATTTAACATATATAGGACTGCTTGCCATCTTGGGGGGGGGGAGGAGGGAGGGAGGGGAAAAAACGAAACATAAGTGATTGCAAGGGATAATGCTGTGTAAAAATTATCCTGGCATGGATTCTGTCAATACAAAGTTATTATTAAATTAAAAAAAAAAAGACACTAAAAAAAAAAAAATGTACTTTTCTGTAGAAGATAGCTTTTTCTGTCCTGCCTCCACCCCTCCCCCAGCCAAATCAATAAGACTTAGTAGCTGATTATAAGGGGTGAACTAGAGGGAAGAGTTCAAATGCATCCAAGTTAAAATCCTAGTGATTGGGATGGTATCCCTTAACAGAAATAATTTACAAAAGTGAAAGAATTCTGTGATGGACAAGATGAGTTTGAGATTCCTAGGGGAAATACAGATGAAAATAATCAGTAGTGAGCCAGTGATGAACTGAAACTCAGAAGACAGACTAGAGCTAAAACTGCTAATCATTTGCATTGTGATAACAAGTAAACAGGAACTGATAAGATTTTAAAAAATGAGACTACTTAAAAAAAAAAAAAGGTACTACACAAGGGAAAGTGAGGAAGATGACCTTGCACAGCTCTCTCTCAACCTAAACTGAGTCACTTGCATGTCATGATATATAACCTTGATGTCGTGATCTTCTTCAAGAACAACTTCTGTGAGTAGAGCTGCCCCATTGGGGATTCAACTGGACAGGTCAATTGGGAAACTTCCTTTCTTCATCCTTCCTTTTTCTTCCCTTTTTCCTTTCCTTTTTCTTTTATTTTTTTTCTTTGCTTCTCTTTTTCCCTCCTTCCTTTTCCTTCCCTCCACCTCCTTCCCTCCCTCCCTTCCTCTCTTCCTTCCTATCATTCCTTTGTTAAGGATGGACCCTTAAACCAAAACCACTAGGACTCTCATAGATTAGGCCATAATAGGTCCCAGGCCAAGACCCAATTAGTCATTGTTTCAGTCCAGATTGACTCCTCCCCTCCCCACAGATTTATTTAGAATTTTTTTTTTAATTGACTAGGTGAAAGAGACTGTTTGTTTCAATTGCACATCCACAAATGGATGTGATCTCAGTCAAAATGAGATGTCGTAAAGAACTTAAAAAGGCCATTGCATCCAAGACAATCTCCAGACCTTCTCATCTATATCTGGCCACTGGACTCAGATGGCCCTGAAGGTGGAAAAGTGATGCAGGCAACCTTGCACAGACTTCACTCACTTAAATCCAATTCACTTGCATGTCATGGTATCACTTCCCTGATGCCTTGGTCCTCTTCATGAATGAAGAACCAACAATTACTACAAAGGGCAATCCCATACTTCTTAGTATTCTGTACACGAATTAATCTTTTAAGATCATTTTCCCTGAGGTGCCATATACCCAAAATCAGGTCTGAAAGGAAAGGAAGAGAAACTTATACTCTTGTTGAATTATAATTATAATAATAACAGACCCAAGATGAATTAGAAGTTTCTAGTCAATCTCTGGTTAGGTGAGCATATGGAGACAAAATAAGTGATTTCCCAGAAAATTCTACCACAAATCTATGTTTTAAGGCACTAATACTATACCATATATGAGGAACATGTAGGTTTGTCTAACTTCTGTTACCTATATACTGAGTCAGTAAAATTTAAAAAAAATCAATTTTAAGTTTTAGAAAAAAGACATTAATATAAAAATCATCTAATAATGTGATACATGGCAATTCTACAAAAGATGAATTGCAAGAACACCTCCTTTGTCAGTAACTTTATTGCCTGAGGTAGAAATAATATCACTAGGCTAGTTTTTCGATGTTGGTTTTTCAAAGGATTTGAAGATAATTACATAGGAGTCAATTCTGGTTGCTGTATGTTTTAGTATTTTCAGCAATGATTTAGTTGATGGAATAGACTGTTTGAATTTGATAACCCCATCAATTTATGAGACTAGTTTCACTCAAAATGATCTTCACCAATCAGATAATTCAGATATAAACTGAGTGGATTGGCTTGTCAAAATGTGATAAACTATGGAATGAAAAACAACATGTATTCATAGACAAAAATAGCTCCACATGACAAAAAATGCCTACTCCAAAAGATTCTTATTTATCTCTACCCATCCAATACAAGGTAAACAATTCAAGGTATCCTAGGTAAAGTTGAAAAATTTGTCTATTTAATCTATGTCACAGAATACCATAAATTCTCTAGAATTAAAATTGTGCAGCTCACAAAGAGCAATGGAGTTGAATCATGGTGGGCATAAATAAGGTATCACTAATGACAAACTGTTCTTATATGAATATGTTCAAAATAAATCAAATAAATGTTATGACTGGAAAGAAGGTAAAATATTGCATAATGAATAAACAATAAACAATAATATAAACTAATATCAAGAAATCTAAAGAAAGCCTTTTAGCATGCTGCATAGAACCTATGAGAAGGATTTATGAGAGATAAATGACAACAAATCATCAACAAAAACAAGGTTAATGAACCCAGAGTAATGAAATGTCCAGATTTTAAAAGTATGATATTTAGATAAATCACCTCTTAATAGCATTACACAAATTTGTAAAATAGGTGAATCCAGGAGGTAAGATGATGAATTCCATTTTGGATATGTTGAGTTTAAGATGCTTGGAGAGCATCCAGATAAGGATGTCCAATGTGCAATTGATAGTATGAGATCAAAGCTCAAAAAAGTCCACATAGATATCTAGATAGATATCTAAATCTGTTTATCATCTGTGCAATGATAATAATTAATTATAGAAGCTGGTGAGATTACCATGAGAAGGTTTTATCCACAACTAGGGAAAAAATGTTGATGATGATCTAGAGGAAGTATCACAACAATATGGGGAGAAAAAAAGAGTGAAAAGGATAAAAATTGAGAAAAAGGCAATTTAGATTTAGCAATTAAAGGATTGGCAACTCTGGAGGAAGCAATTTCTGTATAAGCACCAGATTAGAAAGGGTTGGAAAGAGATGGAGAAGAGAATTGCTTGAGATACCAAAGGAAATGGGAGAAGCAATAAAAAGTATAAGGAAAGGGATTGGCTTTGGGAAGGGGGCTGTGGTGTTTCTTTTTCTTCTTTTAAATATAATAGTTCTCTCTTCGAGAGAAGCAGGTAGCTTGGGGGAGATTTTCTTGAGGCAGCCTTAGTTTCAGTTCAGATCAATAATTACCCCAAATGCAGCCAGCTGGTAAAAATACAAACGTTTATTTTCTCCTTCCAAAGTAGCCTGGTTAGTTGAGGCCCTCTCTCTCTGCTTGGTTCCAAGAGCTCCCTCCAAATGGCTCCAAATCCAAAGGTTTTGTCCTTCAGCCTCTGCCTCTACTTTCTTCAGCCTCCAGCTAGCACAAAGATGGGATGAATCTCATCTCCTTCACTTGGGGCTTGTCTAGCTTTCTGGCAAGTCTTTCAGACCAGCTTGGCCTCAGTGGGGGAAGTGCAGGAGCCCAGCCACCACAGAGAGCCTTCTCAATCTCCTGCTCAACTCTTGACTCATAGCTTCTTCCTCTGAGAACTCTCCTTCCGCCACCAGCCAGCCAAGTGGAAAATATTCTGAAATAAATCACTCTTCACTGGCTTATATATGACTCTTCTGAGAGAATAGGATTATGGGTTTTCTCCCATAGTGCTCTCTGGCCCTAAGAGCTTCAAGGGAGATGTGAATTCAGATATCGCATATTAAACCCTGAAATTTCCCAAACGTGTGAACTCCAATGAGTAAAGGTGCAAACACAAGCATTGTATCAATTAGTTCTACTTAGTTCCTTGTTTCAGGTTCTGGCCCAAAACATCTTCTTGTAAGATCAGATCAATAATCTATCAACTCTAATGAGTTAGCAGTTTGTAAAGATTCCAACAGGGGACCATCATTATCAGAGGCTGGAGCAATTTAAGAGACCAAGGGATGATGTTGAAGAGCTTTAGATGGTCTATATTTTGTGAGTAAAGGACAAAACAAAGTTCTCTGTTGAGAATATCATAAATAGTTGAAAAGAGAATAAAAAGCTTGGACTAATTAAGAATTCAATAGTGTCATTTAGCAATAATGGTTTCCTTTGAGATCATGATCACTTTTTACCACTTTCTCAATACCACTAAGAGCAGAGAATTTACATAGAAGTAAACAAAGATGAGACGAGGGGAATATAGATCATTCATGACATCAAGACACATAAAGGGAAAAAAATGAGGCCAGAGTGGTAATGATGGCCTGGGAGAACAGGAAGGAGAAAGGGACTAAAAGTCATGGTGAGTTATTTATATGTAGAAGATAATAAAGTACAGAGACAAACAGAAAAAAGCAAAATATTATGGTTAGAAAGAATAATTTTGGAGTTCTCTATCATGAATATGACAAATTAATTGGCAATGATGAGATCAATGGAAAAATCAGTAGAATGTCCATGCCTGTGTGTGACTGAGATAGAATAAAAATGAGGAAAAGAGAGACATCCAAGGAGAGATAAGGCTGCTGAACAATTCACTGCTCTCTTTGTTTCTGTTTTCTTGGCTTAGAGGAAGTTCACTACCTTTGATGACCTCAAGTCATCTAGATTAGGTAAATTACATTCCATCACACTGAAAAAACTGGGATATACTATTCTTAACACATTCTCAGTGCCTTTGAAATATAACTGAAAATAAGAAAGAATGGATGATGGTAAATATCTTAAATAAATTAATTTAATAATAAATTAAATATCTTAAATTTCATAAAAGGGAAGAGAGTGAAATATGTAAGCAACATAACACTGAGCTTGACATTAATTCCTGAGAAAACATTACTTTCAGTAAAGATACTAATATCTAATAAAAGAAAGTCCTAAAAAGCCAGCACAGTTGAGAATGTTATGCCAAACTGATCTCATTTCAATTTTGTATAAAGTTATGTAATTAGTAGAAGGATGTTACTGATAACCTAAAGTTTTGCAAAGAGCATGACAAGAGTTTCATGTTATGCTTATAGACCTAATGATCATCAGTATTAGGTTGAGATGTTTTTGTTCTTCATTCTTGAAGAACTATATTAAGAGTGAAGTTAGTATGCCAAACTGTGGCTGATCAGACCAATACAACCTCAGAATGTTGTGCTACGGGTTAGACATGTATAATCCCTAAGAATATTTAAGGTGGATTCTCTAACTTTGTACATCTTGCATTTCTTCTGAGCTAATTCAATTCTGCTTTGCTTATAGAGCATAGTACCTTCTTTGATGAAGGCATGCTATGCTGAGAGGTCTTCTGCCAGTGTCTCCTATGTCATATACAATCAATTCTAAAGTTCTTAAGAGAGACTTTGAGAATATCCTTGTATTGCTTTTTCTGACTACCTTGTTAGGTGCTTATTCTTTAGTACCACATTGACTAAGGGATTTATACTTGATTCTGAACTGAGCTAAGTTTAATAGTTTTATCAGGAAGGTATAAATGCTTATCAAATCTGCAACTGACAAAGTCAGAATCCCAAAAGATCTCAATATGTTGAGTGCCTTGGCTATATCTAATAAAGTGGAATATAATGGCAATGAGCTTTAAACTGGGATTTGGAAAATAAAACTTCTCCAATATATTGGCAAAGTATGGCTGAGCATTTTATTTCCATAAAAGATTTAATCATTTATATTAATATGATGTAATTGCATGATCATTGAAGACATAAAGAGATCTATAAAATAATCCTAATAAAATTAGGATTAGGATTAAGATCACATTCTGTGTCTGAGCAGGTAAGTCATATGAAAATTACTGAGATTCGCAGACGTTAACCAAAAATCATAGCTTACTGATTCCAAGTCTAATACTCTATTCACTGTTCCTCAATATCTTTAACAGAATATGACCAACAATAATCTGATCTTAGATTGCATTAAGAGAGGGGTAAATTCAAGGACAAGAGAGACTCTTGAATTACTCAGGGCACATCTAATTTACTAATATCTAAAGTATTATATTGAGTATGCCACATTTAAGGAAGGGGATAGTTAAGTGTGGGGAGGAGGAATCTGATCTGGCATAATAAATAGTTTTTAACGTTTGCTATATGAAGGTATTATAAGATCTGAAGGAATTTAAAGAAAAGATATCACTATCTGCTTTGCTTCTGTGTTTAAAGACTATGGGATCTTTCTATCTGACTACCAGTTAAAACCAACTATACATATACCCCGTTAGAATGCAAGATGCTTGAATGGAAGAATTTATGACTAAATAGGAGATAGTGAACATTATGACATGTAAAATGGATAATTGGAATTGTCTTAAAATTTTAAAGTTTTGTACAAACAAAATCAATGCAATCAAAATTTAAAAGGAAAACAGAAAGCTAGGAAACAACTTTTTTATAAGCAAATATCTCTGATGAAGGCTTGATTTCTCAAATATATACATAAGTTAGTTAAATTTATAAAAATGCAAGTTATTCCTCAATTGATAAATGATCAGGGGATATGAACAGGTAGTTTTTAGACAAAATAATTAAACCTAACCATAGTTATATGCAAAAATTCTACAAATCACTACTGATTACAGAAATAGAAATTAAAACTACTTCACCATAACTATCATATTAGCTAGTATGACAGAAAAGGAAAATGATAAATGATGGAGGGATGGAAAAAGTGGGATGCTACTGTAATCTTCATGGAGATATAAACCAATCTAGCCATTTTGAAGAGAAGTTTGGAACTATGCCCGAAGGACAATCAAAGTATGCATATTATTTAATCCAACAATACTATGACTAAATCTGTATCCCAAAAAGACTTTTAAAAGGTGGGGGGGAGAGGGGAGACGTACTTTTACAAAAATATTTATAGCAGCTCTTTTTGTAGTGGCAAAGAATCAGAAATAGAGGGAATATCTATCAAATGGGAAATGACAGAACAAGTTGTCATGTGAAACTGATCTCATTCCATAATAATGAAATACTATTATAAGAAATGACAAGCAGATGGTTTTCAGAAAAACCTGAGAAGATTTATATGAACTGATACAAGTGAGCAGAATGAAGTATATAGTAAAAGCAATATTGTACAATGAGCAACTATAAATGATTTAACTATTCTTAGCAGTACAATGTTCCAAGACAATTACAAAGGACTTTCTAGAGAAAAAACTGATGGAGTCTGAATGCTTTTTCTTCTTGTATGCTTCTTCTTTCTCAACATGACTAATATGAAGATATGGCACATACATAATCTATTTCAAAATTACTGTCTTGGGTAGGGGGAAAAAGGGAAGAATAGGGAAAATTTGAAATTTAAAAAAAAATTAAGATAATAGAACACTAGTCCTAGACACAGGAAAATATGATGCAAATCTGAACTTAGACACTTGACAAAGTTATAGAGGGCTGAAACTATGAAAAGGTATACTTGAATCAGAAAGCAGAGCACTTAAGGCTAATTATCTAATTGATGTAAATATATATACATATATTTAGATGAGATGGTGATGTGTTGGTTCTCCTTACCATTGGTGCTTGCTGAATGTGTGGTGGTGAAGTAATCCTAGGCAAGGATAGGAGGGCTGAGGGAGAGAGGTCAGAGTCATTCTGAACCAGGATGAGGAGAGGAGAGATTTAAGGCTTTGGACTTCAAAGTCCAGGAATCATCTTTGGCAAGCTTGCTGCCTCCTTAACTTCCCCCCCTAAAGCCCAAGGACTTTGATTGATTTTGACTCTGGCTGATCCTAATGCCCTCCAGGGAGGTAGCCAGTACATTAAATACTGCTATGTGACCTTTGGCAAATCACTTAACCCTCATTGCCCAACACGCACAAGCGCGCACACACACGAAAAAAAGATTGTTAAATTGTTAAAAATTGTCTTTATATGTAATTGGGAAAAAATTAAAAGCTATAAAAAATAAAATAAGAATACAAATCCTTGAGAAAGAGATACTTATTTTCCTTTATATCCCTAACACTTTGCATATAGCAAACACTTAAGTGTGTTTCATTCATTCATAAAGATCAACCTTTTGATAAACTCAACTGCTACTAGCTTCATCCTTTAGGAAACTGACACTAGGTAAGGGGTTTACCTGAGGTCCACTGGGTCTATGAATTCAGGTGAAGAAAAATCTTTACTTTCATTAAATTCTAACTGAAAAGTACTGTTTCCTTTAATTATCTAAAATTTATGCTAAGAAATAACTCATAGACTTTGCTAAAATGTCACAGAAGTCCATGACATACAGAAAGGTGAAGAGTCCATGCTCCCGTTCCAAGGAAAGAAGCATTTTAACAAATGATATATTAATATAAATAAAAAGAAAATTAATTTATTGACATTGTTGGAAAATTAACTACCGAGTTTCAGTTGTTCTTCAAACCACATTCTCAGATCATTCTTTGTTTTCTCTCAAAAGTTAAAATACTTGGAAAGTTTATAGTCTATATTAGTGGACATATTTTAAAAGTAAACAGTTAAATAACTTTTATATTTAACTACAAATTAATTTTCATCATACACATATAAATTTCATCATACAAACATAACCCATCCAAATATTGAATCTTTATGTCATGATGTGACAAAGAATAAATAATCAGCAACTCTTATTACTCCATACTGAGATATAGACTAACTACCAATCTCTCACAATTACATCTATTTAGGAATTTGTTAAATATGCACTCATTACAAAATTTTTTTCTCAAAAAAAGTGTTATTACATTCCCAGATACAAATGACACTTACTTTGATACATCAAGGAGGAAATCATTCAATTCAGTCTGTTTGGCAAGGCCTCTGCATACCTGACATAAATTAAAGCATGGAAACTATTACTTGGAGCAAAAGTTTTTCTTTTTATTAAAAAAATTAAAATGATAGGGATGTTATTTATGTCATTAATTTAAAAGCCTAAAATAGTAACTTGAATTGTGACTATGATATGCCACAAAGGCAGCAAATATATAAAAACATACTTCTATTTATCATATCAATTGTTTGCATGAAAAGGTACATTACAAGGGACAGTTAATAATAAACAATGTTGTTAGTTAAAAGTTAAAAAGAGGTCTCAAAAATTTTCAGTGGAATATGATTACAATATAATGATGCTATTATGGGAAAATCTGTAGGAGGAATACATGTAGCAGTAGTTGTTTAAATATAAAAATTGTAAGTAGATAGTGCACATATTTTTAATTATATTATTGATATAGCCTATTTTCTTTTCCTATCAACAGTTTCTTAAACATTGATTTCCAAGAAGAAAGTGAAAAAAACATGTTCTCTGGAAGGTTCCCTTTTCCCTTGAATATTGGCTCACAAGAAGACTTTTCCACTTTCCTAGTGAAAATGTTAAGCCAATTTCAAAGAAGTGATATAAAATTTTCCACTAGAGGAGATGGCAAGACTAACTCTTCAATAGATCTCTTCTATCACCTTTAAATTTGGTTACTATCATAAAAATAGCAAAAAATTACAGTGTTTAAAGATTCATACTGCTGTGATTTTTTGGGTCATATCATATACTTAACTAAATTGGCCTCAGCATAGCAGACAATTTAAAAGATATAGGGAATGAATCTGTGATTTCATTGGTATAAGGAACTTTTTGGTGTAGAACCTCCTTACTGATGTAGGTTGGCATCTTCTTTGCAATTCTTTGCCTAAAGCACTGAGATTTTGAGTATCTTTAATCAGCATAACAATAGCAGTATGCCTCAGAGGCAAAATTTGAAATGATTCCTGGAAGAAGAGCTTCAGGAGCAGCTCTTCATACTATACTGTATCATTTAGCAAATGATCCTTTGAAAAGCTTAATAAACCAACCCAAGCATCTAACAAACTGTCAGTAGTTTCCTTTTTGGGTATTTAATTAATTAATCCTGTCCTTTTCTGAATAAAAGTATAGATTTGGAGTTGGAAGGGATGATATCCCTTAGTTCACTTTCCTAAGTTTACAAAAGAAGAAAAGGTTACAAAAAAAGTCCAAGAAAAGCCTTTCACTTGCCCAAGTTCATGCAGGTAGCCAATAGCAGAGTTGGTTTTGAACACAGGGCCACTCACTACATTTATATATAGTCAGTTGGTATTTCAGAGAACGCAAAAATCAATAACAAGACAAATAAACTCTAGAAGTCCTAGAATAAAACAACTCCAGGAATTGCTCTATTTCAATGACATGGATGACTTAGCAATGCCAGAAGTTTATAAAGGTAGAACTGCTAAGTATGGTGCACTTCATTCTTCTAAAGCATATAACATATAGTTACTGCTGATTTATTCTCAAATGTACACACTGGGCAGTTGCCATCATCTTATGAAAACATTACTAAGACTTACTTGTACTTGATGTATTGCCACTGAGGCCCAAGCAAGGTTTGCTGTTGCAACCTGAAAAAGAAAAGAAAAGTATTTAAAACTATTTAATATCAACTTCAGTTTGAATTTCAAAATTTTATCAATAGGTAATTTTGCAAGATTTTCTCTGCAGTAGCTAAAGGAAAAACTACTCTGCAAATAGACTTTCTATTAGAGAATTCTAATTAAAAAAAACAAAACAGTAAAATAGGTTTCTGAGATCACTGAACTTATAGATTCTTTTATAGATACACCACCATTCTGATTTCAGTAAAAATAGAAGTTATATAGGCTATCTTTTCTACTATTTCTCATTCTTCTGTACTGTGAAACTTCAGTGCTGTCAAATATCTTGTTATTTCATATTAAGGTACAAAGTAGATTCAGGAAGATGCAGATCTCAGAATTTACAATCTTTTTCTAATCTAACAAAAGCTCTTATTAATTTTTCAGCAAAATCTTTATATTTTAATTTCAAATTTATATTAAAGACAGAATAAGAAGCAAAATAGAAAAGGAATAAAAAATAAAATTAAACAAAACAAAGAGAAAATTGTCATGTGCCCAGCAGATGATCAAGGAGGATTCAAACTATATTAACAGATACCAATTCAGCAAAGTATATATTAGTAGAAGAAATTATATTCATGTCAATCTTTTCTTTATTTCTTTGTAAAAATATTTATTTCTTTGTGTGTACACACACACACACACACACACACACACACACGTATCTTTTCTATCCTTGCTGACCCTTTGCTATAATTTTATTCCTAACTTGCCTGGATATTACTTAATTTCCCTCCACCCATGGATCCCTCTCTTGTCTTCTTCCCTCATCCTTTGCTTCCTTTTCTACACACCCTTCCCCCCTTATTTCTTTATAGGTTTTAGAGAGAGCTATACTCTTCATAGTATACAGTATGTATTTGTATTGCATGTATTGCCTATTTAACCTATTCTGATCTAAATTTTCAGACCTCCTTCCCCTCCTCCCCCTCTAATGCCTCAGTATCTATTCATCCTCTGCACAATATTTAATTTATATTGAAGGGGTAGGGAAACTGTTCCCTTTAAGATTATCACTCTGAGATTGTGCATGCTTTTCTGATTTCCAAGATCAGGATCTCCCAGGCTCCAAGGAGTGAGACAGAACCCAAACCTTTCAGGAGAAGAGAAGCAATACTATTCGGGGCAAAATAACTCCCATAAAAATTCTATATTCTCATTCAATTGAAGAATCCTGGTCTGATCAGCTCAGGCTGTCCCAGCCCCCACCAAGATACCAAATATAAAGTTTCCCTCAACTAAGGTCTTTATAGATGGCCCATGCGCTTTGCTAGGACCCTGCCCACTGAGCATTCTTAGTGCCAAAACTCCATTTCCGAATAGAACTCTGTCAGTCCCTTGTAAACTGATTTCTATCCAACAAAAAACTTTCATTTTGCAACTAATAATTCGGTAATGAGTGAATTCTTTCACTCTAAACTTGTGGCTGATTTAAAGGGGATATTTAACAACTCTTATTGCCACTAACCTTTTTGACCACCAGGAATTGAGAGCATTCAAACTGCATCAGTATGACATAATTACTATTTTTAACTTAAATCTGCCCCAATCTTTCTTTTGAGGTGCTTTATTGTTTATGTCCATCTTAAACATGCTATGCATTTCCCATGTAAAAAAAAAATTGTCCATATTGAGTTCCTTGAAATTGATCTTTGAAATTGGTTCTTAGACATTTAATTTTCTATTAAGTTAGGGGTTGGTTGACAGAAAATTCTGAAAATCTGCAGGTTCATAGAATGTTCATTTTTTTCTCATTCAATATTATACTTTTGCTGGAAATGATATTTTTGGCCACAGGACTAGTTCTTTTGATTGTTGAAAGATTTGCCCAGGGTCACACAACCAGTACATGTTAAGTGTCTGAGGACAGATTTGAACTCAGGTCCTCCTGACTTCAGGGCTGGTGCTCTATCAATGGCACCACCTAGCTGCCCCCACTCTCATTTGATTTTTAAATTCTTTTTTCAGTTCTTTCTGGGCAGGAAGCTATTTCATGTAAAAATGTACATTTCTGTAGAAGTTTGTTTTTTTACTTCAGTGTCCTCCTCTGAAGATGAACCTTGGTCTTCCCTGTTGCTATGTTTCTATGGTGGAGTTCTTTCTTTTATGATGGTTCTTTTTTTTTCTTTTAATAAGAAGCATGATTGCAAGCAACTCTAAAACTGGGATGTGAGGGGGATGGTACCTCTGGTACCTTTACTTCAGCTCTTTACTGAAGATTTAGTGAGATCTCTAAAAGACAATTGTAAAAATCGAGTAAGGCTTCATCTACCTCAGAGTTGGAGTAGGCTTGAATGCCTAATGGCATACCTACTTCCCCTTCCTGCTATTCTTCCATGATATCATTTTCTTCCTACCTCCATCAAATATGGGCAGCTATGTACCTATTAGCCAAAATTCAATTTCCTGGGTAGTTCCTGAATTTAGAATGTAAGACCTTCAGCCAATGAGGATGAGGATTAATGGTGGAAGAGGTATTTGTATTAGGAACTATTTAAACTTGTCCCAAAGGTGCCTCTCCTCCTTTTGACTGCACGAGAATGTATAATAAACCTTCATTTTGCTCCTAGAGATATCTCCAGCTTTTTTATCATAGGGTGATCAATCACCATTCTGAGCCACACACCTCTGACCAAAAACTCTAAATAAGAGCTGCCCCTTCTAGCAAGTGCCTGTAGCCAGCAGTGTCCCTGCCTTACTGTCTCTGCACTGAGTCTTCCAGGACTCAGATTTCGACTGCACAAATAATCCAGGAAGCAAACGTTTTTTCAAGTTCCTGCTGAGGCTCCAGCCACACCCAGGGCTCCCTACTTGGTGTTTCTGCTGAGCTAACTTGAAAGTGTTTGCACTTCACATAGGATAATCTCTACCCCAAATCTTTATTTCCTCAGATCTCCTCTGGTTGTCTCCAGAGGACCCTGATTCTGCCGCAAGTCTTGATTTTTCAGCGCACATTTGTTCTACACAGAACAAAACAGAGAAATTGGGAAAGCTTGAAATTTACCTATTATGCCATTTTCTGAGAATCCTCCCCATCTTTCCTTATTTTTAAGAAATTACAGATGCAAAGATTAAATATCTATGACATATAGTGAGAAGATCTTAAGTTTAATATAACTTTTATTTGTTTGTCTATATGGGAATCAACAAAAGATAAAAGTATTCCCATTAATAGTAGCAAAAGTGTGTGTATGTGTCTCAATAATAGGAGTGAAAGAGCTTTTATATTTGCCTTAAAAAAACTGTGACTATTTGTCCTAATATTGCAGTAGATTTTTTTTTATTATGACGTCTAAAATATTGACTTACAAAAATGAATAGATGGCCTATTTATTTCAGGCATAGTTCAAAGACAACAAAATTATAGTGTAGTAAAATAATGTGGATATTCCCTTTGAAGTTTATTGTAATTATTTTAAAAATAGAATAACAGTACTTTACAAAGAATTATTCTAATTCAGTTATATGATTTTGGAGAATATCTGGCTCTAGATAACTAAACAATTTAAGTTTCTCCATTTCACAAATATGTACTGGGGTTCCACTTTACATAAGTAAGACATGACAGGTACTTAAAGACATTATCACGTAATTAGAACAATAACCCTAAGAATTGTGCAACTTTGATTTTTTTAGGGGGGGTGTCAAGACATAATTTTATTCATGTAAAGAAATGTAGAGAAAACAACACACAATTTTTTTTTTCTTTTTCCCATTTAGTTCCATAATCTTTCTGACTGGATTCAATCCATAAACTTCAAAAGGTAGGTGGAGTTCTTAAGATTGCTCAGTTCACAGTGCTGAAAACAATGTCTCAGAAAAAAGCTTTTCTGATTATGTGGGGTTTTTGGTCATTATTTTTTCATTATTATAACAAAAACAAAGACAACCCAATTCTTTTTTGTAAATGAAGTATATGGTCTTAAGAAATACTATGTGATAGCATCTCTATAGAAGATGACAATTTAAATATTAATAAGATAATCACAATTCCAATATATAAAAAAACTTTTCATGTCAATATCTAACAGAACTTTTGTTTTTGAAAAACAGTGTAATTATATGAATATGTATAATTAAACCAGAAAATTTAAATCTGACTGAAACATGACAAAACTTTCAACTCAAAAAACCCAACTATTGAGTTCTCACCTCTTGGTGACAGATGTGGAAAGCTTCTTTGCCCCAATTCCGATATAGTTCAAGGATACCAATGAGGTCACCTATTGCAGTGACAATTGGTAAACAGAGAACAGACTGGACACGTGTTCCTAATTCCAGTCCAATACCTTTGGGAAATCGTTCATCCTGAAAAAAGAAAAACAAAGTGGGGGTAGGGGGAAGGAAGGCAGAAGAAGAGGAAAAAAAAAGAAAAAATTCACTCCTAATCAGTTTTAGCAAAAAAAAAAAAAATAAATGAGCTTATCATTTATGTTATCTAGAAGAAAATATTAATAATTAGTACTATTCATTAGTAAGCACTTACTAGTTACATTGCCATCAGACAAGTCACAGAATCTTCAGACCTCAGTATTGGAAGGACCAAAAAAGCCATCTAGTTCAGCTTATCTACTCTATACAAGAAAAACTTTTATTTTAGCTAAAAGAATTACTCCTTTTCTTATTTTTTTTTTTTAAACAAAGTTTGGATAAACACTTGTTAGGAATGTTGTAGGGCAGAATTCTTTGTTTATGAGTTGACAATTTATGACAATTGACATGATTGTTTCCATTTCTGATATGATTTCTTGATTTTGTAGTGTTAAGTCAAAATTCTTCCTAATTCCTAATAATCTCCCCATATACCCATTCTTCAAATCCTATGTGTTCTTGAGTTCAAGGCTTTATAAAAATCTTCCATGTAATCTACTCAGCATTTCTATTACTTTGTTTTAAATGTAATCTCTCATGCCACTTCCCATAGGTAAATCATGACTGCATTATATATGTCAATAAGTAGGCATATCAATGTATAGTTGATGATTTCTCATTCTCTTTTAAGAAGTACTATCTCAACTTTTTTCTTTTTTTGTAAACTCTTCCATTCTTCCATTCCATTCCAAGGAATCTTCTCCTTGACATATGAAACCCAGAGTATCTTGAAATTATGTACTAATATGAACTTTTCTGGTTATGTAAAATTTATGTCATATAGTACTTTGGTTACGGAGGGCAGTGAGTCCAAAGGTGGTAGAGATTAGAATCTATCACCCAACACATTTTGATCTGTTGTGCATCTACTTTCTTGTCCTCCTTTCACTTCCATCTACAAATTATTCTGAAGATGACCTATTTGGAGCTCAAACTAAACTCTCTGCAGGCCTATTTTCTCAATTTTTCTTTTCTGTTATGAACTTATAATTTCAGCTTGATATATATTTAAATATTCTTTCTTGATTTATCTTATATAGCCAATCATCTACACCTCCATTTCCCTATGTAGTTTTGACATTGTTATTTATTCTCCTGCCTTCAAGTTATCATCTCTATTCAAACTAACAAATATATATATATACATATATGTGTATGTATGTATATATACATACTCAAAAGTTATCTGAAACTCTTTCCTCTGTCTAAATCATGTTGATTCTTTTAAAAATATAAGATAAATGCATTTTTTACTCCACTTCTAATTAGTTAGTATTCCTGCTTCTAATTAATTAGTATTGCATCTCCAATCCATTTTATCTATGACAGAACACAAACTTCTCAGCATGGCATTTAAGGCACTCCATAAAGACTTAAACCAAATTTTCCAGTTCTAGTTCACATTATATCTTCTTATATATTATATCCTAGTTAAACTGCAGTGCCAACTATTCCCAGAATATGACATTCTGTATTGGATCTCTGAGCATTTTAACATTCTGTTAATATCTCTGAAAAACTTTTTGATCTTGTAAAATCATCTTTCTTAAATGTTCCTTTTCTTCTATCTCTTAAAATTCTTAACCATTTCCTGTGGGAAGCTTTTCCTGAAGTTCCCAGTTGTTGTTGCTGTCTCCTTCCTCAAATTAACTATGTATAATGCTATACCCTTCCAAAAGATGTCAGTTGTTTAAGTATAAGGACTGATTATTTTTTATTTTACATGCATAGCCTCATGGAAAATGATGCTTAATAAATATTTATTGACTGAATCTTCTATCATATTTCCCCAAAATGTTCTGTGAAGATGTGTGCTCCAAAATGCAATCATTGATTGTCTTCTCTCACTTGCCTAAGAGGAAATAAAACTTTCTCTAAGTTTGCATAATTTTGGGACTCTTTTTGGCTTTCTTACTGTAATACTACCACTTCTTTTGCACTAGTTAAACCTTTCAAAAATATAGCTCTTAGAATCAGTATCATTACTTTTATCCATTTCTTATTATTTTAATGAACAATTAAACAGATTATGTCTCATCTTTATTCTTTCAATTAATTTGGTAATTACTCTTATTTTGTTCTAACAAATTTCAAAATGAATGGGATGTATGTAACTAAAAGTTCAAAATAGCTAATCTTCTTACTCTTTTTTTTTTTTGAAGAAAATGTTCATAATGTACAGGCATAAAGCTTTTGAGCAGTCAGTAATTATTTGGTCTCATTTCTTGATAATGAAATGATATTTTTTCCTCCAAAAAATTCCAAAAAAGCTTCCAACATTTTTTTGCCACATTCCTCTGGTTACATACGGAAAGCACCAAGCACCATGATATATATCAACTCGTTTTGAAGGATCTTATCAAATTCTTCATACAATTTATCCACATTTTCATTTTTTTGCAAGAAATATGTGTAAAAAATTTTATAGCATTCTATGCACTTATAACTCATCATAAACACTCCAGGACTGAGAGTTTCATGAAATGTTTTTAATGCCTTTGGATATATAAGGTGAATGAATGAAAAATCACAAAGCATTTAATACATATTTATTTTGTGCTTACTAGAGTGCTAAACACCAGGGACATAAATAAAATAAAATAAAAGCAAGTACAGTCTCTTCCCTCAAAAAACGTTTTCAGTTATAGTTGTCTCTATACAAGGAGAACTCTTAGACTCCTGAATCATTCAACAAGTTGGAATGAATATGGATACTTTATAAACTCTAAAGGTTTCCAAGCTCTAACTGTGAACAGTTATTGTAAAGAAAATTTGAATCCATAAATCTATATTTAGTACTGAAAAAAATTTGTGCTGCAAAAATTCAGCTACTACTATCATGGATGGCTATGAAAACTCATGTTAACAAAGGCCTATCTTACTCAAAAAGTTTAGAAACTATTGATGTAAAGCATTATACAAATGTGAGGTATTAAATATTATTATAGTACTGTAATATGAAAAATTTGACTAAATCTAAAAAATAATTATGGAATGATTAAAGTGATGTGCTCAGTCTTCCTGTTTTATAGAAGAATTTTTTTTTAATTTTGGAAAATCAAAATTGTATGTAGATTAATGACAATTATTCAGAACTTTTATATAATAGGATGATACATCTCACATATCCAAAAGCAGTTTTCATCAGCTAGCCTAAAAGATTAAGCCAAAGATGATACAGGAAGCAAAAATGGCCTGAGAGCAGACAAAACAGATACCACACAGTCTCTCATTTAAAAATTCCATGCTTCCACTCAGAAAAAAATCCCTAAGGCTTTTAATCATTATTACTTTAGATATATTTAATGAGCTTAGTTGTCTAAATTCTAAACCCACTGCAAATCACAACTAGCAAACTAGAAATAGGACATGCTTCTAGGAGACAGCACAATGAGAACTGCAACAGTGACAAAGAAAAGATCTTTCTGAAAAACCAAATTTAAAAAAACATTCTGGGGTCATTTAGCTTAGGCACTATCTTTAATGATGTCTGAGAGCATTGACTTGGCTGCAATTGATCAATTGACATCTGACTTGCATCCAGAAAGATGAGTTCTAGTCTAAATTCTGTCCCTAAATAGTTGTATCATTTTGACATATACATATACATATACATGTATACACATAGATAATATTATCCCGGGCTTTAGTATCTTTATCTGTAAAATGAATGTAAGAATATAAAGTTTTGCAACTTCAAAATTTTATGATTCTATATACTGACGAAGTCATTCAGAAAATGTTAAATGATCGGGTTTCTGTCTGAGATGGTTATGAGAATAATATATTTTAGAAAGATTTCAATCAAAATAATTAATATTTTTGATCTATTGAATATAAAAAATAATTAATAGGAAATCTTCCTTATTACTGGATATTCCATTTCTTGAGGATATCAGATAAATGATACCAAATAATATCCACATATAAGTAATTATGCCAAATATGTACCTTTCGAAAAATTCTGAAAAATAAAATTTCAATTAAAGAAATGCAGAAAACATACAAAATGTATTCAGTATTTTAGTGTTTATTAAAAAAAAATTATCTGCTGCTTGCTCCCAAATGGATATCTATATAATAAAGGTCAAACAAACAGGGAGTAACTACCTTAATAAGTAGAACCTGGTCTTAATTCTGGGTGGGTAGTGGGTGGGGCAAGAAGAAACACCTAAAAGAGAGCTCACATCAAAACAGTTAAGTCATACTTTATTTCAAAATAATCAAAATATAAAATTTGTCATTACAAGTTAAAAATAATTTACCCCAAGGATATCTTCTACTAGCATTGTTTTCCTTGATTTGGCTACATAAGCAGATATTGTTGTACCATGGGTAATTGGCCCAGCTGGGATGAGTCGTGGTTTTCCTTCCTTTACTCCAGGTGGTGTGAACATACATAGACTCTAGTAAAAAGAGAGAAAATATAAATAATATATACATCATAACCATATAATTTTTGTTACTTTAAGCCCTTAAGGACTCTGTGAGAAAAAAAAAATTAAGGAAGAGAAAAATAATAAAAGGAAAAGATTTTGTTGTTTGAGTTAGTTTTGGTTTAAATTAATTTGGGATGTATTTTTTTGTTTGGGACAAAAATTACAAAAAGGGACTAAGTAAAGTGAATATATTTTCAGTTTTACTGTGATCAAGAATATAGGAGAGTTATGAACTTCTGCTCAAAGCACATGCACAAGATAAAACATTTAAGCAACACTTCAAAATTTAAATCCTTCAGGAACCTGTCTTATTAGAAAGGGTATCAACTAATTAATCCATCTCTATATAGATAATCTTCAAACATGGCAGTTTCCAAAAGATTCATCACCCTACAAGGCAACCTACTGATAAATCTCTGTAATTTTTGAGGCTGCTCCTCAGATGAGACCTTTCAGGTTTAGTAGAATATTCTAGTGTCACTACATAGCATCACAGGGCTTTCCTGGCCATGAGGACATTTTCATCAAGATCACACTTAATATAATGAGGAATATTTAAATGTAGAATTTTTTTTCTTCTAAATTAACTCCAAACTAGGAGTAATGGGCAAAAGCTACACAGAAGCAAATTTAAATGTGATATAAGGAAAAACTTCCTAACAATCACAGCTCTCCAAAAGTGCCTCAGGAGACAATGGGTTCCCTTTCACTAGAAATTTATCTGCAAGAAAAGGTTGGATAGACCAACATGTCTGGTATGTTGTAGGACAGATTCTCACTCAGGTACAAATAGGATTAGATGTTCTCTGAGGTCTCTTCCAAATAAGATTCTGTGATTCTATGAACTGAATCAGCCAAAAATATAAAAAGCATTGAATCAATTTTCTTATAGATTTCAAGTGTGTATTCGATATCACTGTATACTAATATAGATCTGTTCTAACACTAGATCATGTCCTAGGAAAAGTATCATTCCTGTAATTCTGTTTTAATTCTCAGTTTTGATTTTTTGTTTGTTTCTTTTCAGTTCCCACATCCCTTACTCCAAGGTATTTGCATACAAAAAAACCTGTATGGATTTTATAAGACTTCCAAATGGGTAGCTCCAGAATTCTTTGGCAATTTTGCATGTGATAACTGAAAATCCAAAAGATTGCCTTTTGGTTTTTGTTTGTAAATATATATCCAGAAGAAACAAATACCTAACAAGAGGGTAGATATTGGCATATGGCACATTCTTTTTTAGAATAGTTAGCTAATATTGTTGAAGAAAAAAAGTGCAACTAAAATAGTTTGTTGTATTCTAGCCTATATTGGAGAAATGAGAAGGATCAAAGAAGGTACAGGACCACTACTCAGGATAAATGGGATGATAATTGATTCCAAGAGATGTTAGAATTGTCCATTTCTTAATCTGCTTCTTTTCAAGGAAACTGATTTTAGGATTTAAATGAACTAGGGAGAATATCTAAATTTTTTTGATGAATTCAAGTGCATCTGGACAGAAGAACTATATCTTTGGATAAATAGAGCACTAGGAAATGGAATTGTTAAAACACTGGCAGTGGGATTCAAGCATAGTGATAAAACCTTCAGACCAATCTCTTGACTTTTTTACAAACTAAAGGCCTGAAATTACTTTAATTCCAACTAAGTTCCAGAATGCATATTAAGGAAATATTTAGTGAAAATATAGAAAAAGAAAAGTGACAATACACTACTTGAAGAAAACTATATTGATTATCCAAATAATCTTTTTACTCCAAAACGAATACATTTAGAAGTAAAAAGAGGTAAGAAAGCCATGAGAAAGTACTTAATCCAAACCTCTTATTATATAAACAAAGATTCATAAAGGTTTTGTCATAGAGCCAAATCTTGAACTTATATCTCTTGAAAACCAGGAGAGGTTTTTTTTTTTTTTTTTTTTTTCCCACATTTTCACGTTTTCTACTACTGATTTGTCAGGGTTTTTTGCTATAAGGTATCAAACATTTTATGTTGAATTCCTTTTAACCTAAACTGTTTGTTATTAAAAAGGTATTTTAGAACCACAACAAGTATTTTTAAGTTTAGAAATTTTCATCTTAAAGAAATTATTTCTTCAATAGTGAATAGTAGTCTTTCCCTCTGGCAGCATAGCCTCCCTTACGACTTGTCTCATTGACCTCTCAACTATTCCTCAAGAAATTCACTACGATGATAACCTCATCAATCTGTAAACTCAGATTGATCTTGGCACTTTACAGTTTTCTGCCTTTTTGATTGGAGGGTGGGATCATGAATGTCACAAACCTCTACTAAAGGGAAGACATCTCATTTCTCACTTGGCTGCTCACTTGGGACTTTTCTGACTGACATCTTTCCCCCTTCCCCACCACATACTTCTTAAGTTTCCATTTATGTTTTGTCTTCCTTTTCTGAGTTCCTCAAAGATAATGATTGTCTTTTACCCCTTTTCTTTATCCTCAGAGCTTTGTACAATATGTGCACAGAGCAGATGTTTAATAAAGGTTTACTGACTAGTAACCAAGAAATTAATAACAACTTCCTCCTACATGATAAAGGGCATTCAATATCCAGGAAACAAATTTAGAAGAATTAGGGGATTCTAATAATAATTACTAAAGACTTTATATATACTTTAAAGTGAAAGTGGTGACTGTACAGCAATCAGGACATTTATCAACCAGTTAATATCTGAACATAAATTATACTCATGACATAAGAAATAATGAAAGAAACAGTTTCAGTGAAACCTGCAAAAAAACTTGTATATATTGAGACAGTAAAAATAAACAACTCCAAAAACTTTAAGAACTCTGATCAACACAGTAACTAACTGCAATTCCAGAACATCAATGAAGTATGCTATTTATAGCCTTATGTATTTAGAGTATAGAATGTGTGTATGTTGTGTATGTGGATAAAGCAGGAATTTGTTTTGCTAAACTATGCACATTTGTCACAATAATTTTTTTCATTTCCTAATGGAGGGGGGGAGAGAAAGGAATAAAAACTGACATTATTTGCTGAAAAAATTAAGTTAAAAACAAAAGAATCATCCTTATATTCTGCCTGTAAGGAAGGGAAATAAATAATGTTGAATGAAATTTGAAAGAGAAATTTTCATTTTTTATTTGTCATTTTTTCAGTCAAGTATTATTCAAATTAAGTTAAAAACAAAAGAATCATCCTTATAGCCTGCCTGTAAGGAAGGGAAATAAATAATGTTGAATGAAATTTGAAATAGAAATTTTCATTTGTTATTTGTCATTTTTTTCAGTCAAGTATTATTCTATAACTCATTCTGGTTTTTTTTGGCAAAGATACTATAATGGTCTGTCATTTCTTTCTCCAACTTATTTTACAGATGAGGAACTCCGACAAAAAGGATTAAGTGATTTACCTAGACCCAAAAAAGCTAGTATCTTTGGTTAATCAAGATGAATTCAAATCTGGCCTAAGATACTAGTTAATACTACTAATATTTGAATTCATCTTGATTAACCAATCTACTGAGCCACCTAGCTACCCCATTTTTATTACATATTTTTTTATTTCAAATTTTAACTACTAAAGTAGAAACATTATAAGAAAATCAATCACAAATCATTAGCAAAAATGATTCATCAAAGACCCAAGTATCCTAACAAAATCCAAATGGATATGTTATCCTCATAAATATCCAAAAGTTTGCTTTTTCCTATTATGATGGGGGATTTATTTAAAATGTATTTAATAGTAAGCATTTTACCCAAGAAGGCACTAGGTGGCAGTATTAATCAAGCTCTAAAGTTAAAACATTTGAGTTCAACATTTATAAAGCATTTGTTTCATGTAGAATATTGTTATCAGGCCTTAGGGAAGAGACAAAGTTTAGCTGAAACTGTCTTTTACTGAGAGAGCATTCAAATTATTACTGAAATGACTTGAATACTTACCTAAAGACTATAAAAGGATGATATTTGGCCCCACATTTATTAAATCTTAAATGTGAAAAATAGCCTCTCAGAATATTCATTACACTGGAAAATGAGTGATTAATAGAATTTGTAGTATACATAATAAACTGCTTAAGACTGTTTATATAAACCCATGTTTTAATTATCTATGCTGCACATCAAATAATATTCCTTTGATAATACTAAAAGAATCTATACTACATGGAGAAGCTTAAAGTTCAATATTTTTCACCACTCATTGAACCATATAAAAAAAACAAATTATTTATAATATGCTTTGTAGTGAATAAAAATCAATAAATGTTTTTAAAATAAGATTTTGGAAGAATTGACATAATACCTCTCCTTCACTAAAAAAATCAAACAAACAAACAAACAAAAACAAACAACAACAACAACAACAAAAAAAAAAAAACCAAGGCAACTGATTTTCAAATACCAAACTCACAACACCTAGTAGAATTAGCAAGTGATTGTTTACTTAAAAAGTAAACCTTGTCCTTGAAGGACAAAAGGTTTCCCAGTAGTTAACTACTGTTTAAGAATTAACCACTTGCCAAGATACCTTTTAGATATTATATCAAGTCAACAATATCAATCATCATAATGTCTTCCTGTTACTTTTTCTAGTATATACTTTAGAATATGTCACGTGTGTGCATGTATATGTGTATCTATATAACTGTGCAGACATAAAAGCAACACAACATGTTGCTTCACAACAAGTTAGGAGAATCAGTTTCTTCATTCTTTAGCTATCTGACCTTGCCAAGTCACTTCCACTTTAAGGGCTCCACTTTGCTTATAAGTAAAATGAATGTGGTATATGAGATGATCTTGAAGGTTTCTCCCAGTACTAACATTTTATGTTCTATATATACTTTACCAACACTTTCACTATGACTTTATAGTCATTTTCTACTTTTGAGAAACTAATAACTACATGGTATAATTTAAAAAAAAAAAAAAAAAAAAGGAGGGTGAAAAAGCATGAAAAGCCTTACTAGAATACATACTAGAATTTGGAGTCAGAGAATCTGGATTCATAATCTAACCCCACAATTTACTATTTTGGGGAACTTGAAAGTCATTTGACTCTCTAGACCTCATTTCTTCATCTTGAAAATAAGAGGGAGGGACTAGATGTTGTCAGAAGTTCAGATTTTTGCAAATCTAAACTTAAAATTCTATGAATTTTAACATTCTGTTTACAACTGCAGTTTATTTTGTTCTATACTTATATTTGCTATATATCAAATGGCTGCTGTTCTCATGTGTTACTCTATGAGCATATCATACAATAGTCACTTCCTAGAGTTTCTACTTGAAGCAAAAGAATGGTACTCCAAAAGATGGCAGAAATTAGTTTATTCTAAAACTGTTATTGACTATCTACTATTTGCACAGAACTGGGCTAGGCGATGAAGTGAGGAGGATAAGACACCATAACATGCTGCTTCTTGGTGTGAATTTGTGATCATTCATACACTATTACTAATAATACTTTTTATGTGGCTCCAGAAGGTTGTATCCCAAATTCTTTAGAAATTCATAATACACAGGAAATCTATCCTCTATTTCTCCAAGAGGATACAGTTTAATACCTCTTGGAATCATTTTCCATAGCTAGAACCCAAAACTTGGGGGCTAAGTCAATTCTCCAATGATTCCAAATTATAAATTTTTTAAGTTTTTAAGCCAAATTAAGGGATGGCTCCAATCTATAAGAATCCAAATCAGCCACTTCCTTCCCAGTTAATCCATAGTAGCTCAAGAGTTAGAAGTATATCTAACATCAGCACTCTGTTAAGTTCTAATTCATTGTTGTAATAAAATAGGCTATCCACAAGAAACTGTAGGGTTAACAAACATTGGTTGACATTCTGGAGAGCAATATGTAACTATGCCCAATGGGCTATCAAATTGTGCATACCCTTTGATCCAGCAGTGTCTCTACTGGGCCTGTATCCCAAAGAGATCATAGAAAAGGGAAAAGGATCCACATGTGCAAAAATGTTTGTGACAACCCTTTCTGTAGTACCAAGGAACTGGAAACTGAATGGATGTCCATCAGTTGGAGAATGGCTGAATAAGTTTTGTTATATGAATGTTATTGAATGTTATTGTTCTATAAGAAACAATCAGCAGATTGATTTCAGAAAGGCGTGGACTTACATGAACTAATGCTTAGTGAAATGAGTAAAGAGAACATTGTACGCAACAGCAAGATTATACAATGATCAATTCTGATGGAGGTGGCTTTTTTCAACAGTGAGGTTATTCAGACAAGTTCCATTGGTCTTGTGATGGAGAAAACCATCTGTATCTCAAGAGAATTCTGTGGGGACTGAGTGTGGATCACAACATAGTATTTTTACTTTTTTATTATTTGTTTGCACTTTCTCTTTTTTCCCTTTTTGATTTGATTATTTTGTGTAGCATGATAAAATGTGGAAATATATATAGAAGACTTGCACATGGATTACTTGATGTCTAGGGGAGAGAGTGGAGGATTGAAGGAAGAGAAAAAAAAAATTGGAACACATGGTTTTGCAAGGGTTAATGTTGAAATCTATGCAAATGTTTTAAAAACAAAAGGCGTTGAATTTTAAACAATCAAACACTTGCCCTAACACAGTAAAAGTAAACTACATGGATACAATGACATTTAGCTTCTAGATAAGTCAAAATTTTTATACCTTAATTGACCAGAAAATTGCATTAAGGGAGCAACGAGCTTGTAATGTTCTGATTGGTTTTCTGGAGGTCTTGGGACCAACTTTCATTTCAGCAATCACCATGAAAATAGCCAGAGATAAAGTCCAAATTCTTTACTGTCTCCTTTACAGTCTGTGTCCTTGCCTGGGGCTTGGCTAATTTTATGGAGACCCTTCAGACAGTACTTGGTCTCAATGGAAAAATGAAGGACAGGCCACCCAACACAGTGGTGTGAGATGGAATGAATGTCTCTGGCTGAGTATGTCCCAGCTTATATACTCTATTATAATTACATCATCATAGGTGTGAAGCTTGTACAATAGGTGTCAATCTTGTAGAACTATATTAAGTACTAAGTACACTACTGAACTATTAAATCACCATGCTAAACTAGATAACCATTGTCTTATCAATTCCACTGAGTTAACACCTTCTTGTAAGAATCTTTGCCTAAGTATATTTTTCCAGAGTTCTGGCCCATTGCAAGGTCTCAGGGATAGCTTTTTCATCTTTGAGGAAAAATGAATCCTGCTAAAGGAAAACAGTAAGTGGCAACTCTTACCTATTATATCAGATCAATCAGTTCACTACCAACTTAATTACAAGAATTTCAAAGGATTTAGCTTTTACTACTAATAGCATAACCTTTCAAACTGAGAAATCCTGAATCCAGATACAATCCATGGAACTGAGTTGTGGGAACTCTTGAACTCCATGCTCTTGGATAGCAGAGGAAAGATTACTTTCCATATGATGTTCTCTGCATTTTAAATTGTGCCCTTCCCTTGTTTATGTTTGTTCACAAGAGGCTTTAAGAATTCAATTGTAACATATATAACTGGATTTACAGCAAAATATTTTCATGCCACGGAAAATAGATTTTTCATGATCCCTCACTCCCGGTCACTACAAACATATGTAATTGTAATATTTAGTTAATGCTTATAGAAAGATAGATTTAGTGATAAGAAGGACTACAGATGTCATGTAATTCAAACCCTTCAACTTACAGATGAAGTCACTAAGGCCCACAGTGTCTTTTAAGTGATTTGACCAAAGGTACATAGCAAATATAAAAGGTAAGATTCAAATCCAGCTCCTTTATCCCCAAATTTAGCTCTTATTACACTGTATCTTTCTTCCCTACTTTGTTTCCTCTGTACATTAGGGAGCTTCCTACTTTGTCTACCCCTGGTAGTAATTCTAGCATGTATCCATATGCTACTTATAAATTTTATTCCTCATTATATAAAAATGTGATTTCAAAATCAGAAAAGTGAATTATATGACATAAATTTGGTCCATAAAAATCACTCACTGCTTCCAAAGCTACTCAGATTGTTGGGGCTATACCTTCTGTTTCCTCCATTACTAGCTCATGCAATGACAAAATACATTATACCTGAGTGTCCTGTTTCTATTAAAGATCAGAAATCCATAAATGAGGAGATCAAACAAGTCTTTCACAACTGCAATTATGAAAGGAATCTAGCATGATGTCAGAAGATAGTGAAGCTAAACAATGTTAACAGGAGTCTGCCTATAATTTGTTTTTGTTTTTTGTTTTTTTTTAACTCAAGTTCTCAGGTGTGTTGCCTTTTGGGTGTCCAGGAGCTAAAATGTATTCTACAGCTAATACCCACAAGCTAGTGATAAAAACAGAGAGTTACATATTACAAGCTTAGCTTGAATTTGCCAATTTTGCCAAATACTTTGCACAAACTGTCATATTTAAGCCTCATATTAAACTGAAGTAGATACTAAAGAAGTTATTATCTCCATTATAAAGACGATATTTGTAGCCAGCTTAATTAAATGACTTGTTCATGTCCACACAGCTATTAAGAGAAGATTCAGATTTAAGTCTTGTTAACTCTAGTTCTAATGCTCTATTCATAGTGCTGTTTTCATCTGCTATTAAAGACCAGTGATTTCGCGATGGCTTACTGGCGTCATCAACTTAAAGTCACATGACTCTCAATTACCATCATGACAGACCACAAAATTCTTGTCCATTTTAAAGAGACCTGGCCTGCCTGGTTACCATAGCAACTGCAGCTCTCTTGACTCTTAACATGTCATAACATCTCTCAAAATCTGGAACATATTTACAGATGTCTTGTCCCCAGTACAAAACTAGCAAATCTGGTGGAGAAAAGGAATATGAAAGAACTTTTAGTATCTAAGTTCTCTACAGCTTTAGGAAGCATGGTAGGTTAAGGAACACTGATCCCATTATCCAGGATACCACTTCAGAGTTCCCAGAGATCTGGAAACAAATCAGAACACATTGAAATGTCTTACTAATCAGATATTCCAAATTGATATGGACCAACTCTTATCCACTAGAATTACTATGGTCAATTTAGGATCAAGATGTCTAGTATTATGTCTGTATATACAATAGGACAGAATTACTGCCTCCCAAGATTTCTATCATTTATAACTTTATTAACAAATTCATCCTTTACTGATCATATTCAAGATTTTTTATTTTAATTTTAATAGTTCTTCCTCTAACTTTTTGAAAGATACAATTATTCTGCAATCACAGCAGAAATTTGTCACTTTTAGTTTTTTTTTTTTTTTTAAAGATCCTTTAGGATTTGTCTGGAAAGTTGAAATCCTTCCTCACAAACATATCTCATATAATTTGTAATTTATGTCGGAAAATTGCAATCATTTTTTTAAACAGGGGTATATATCGGGAATCAGTAAACTATGGCATGAAGGCCAAACCCTTCCTGCAGCCCTCATTAATAATAAACAAACAAATATAATAAACAAAGAACAAGGGTAAGGAAGAGAAAGGGTTTTCCCTCAAACCAATTTGATGAATATAGATCTATCTTATCATAACAAGAGCTATATACTATATAGCTTCAGCTTCAACTTTTTTTTTTTTTTTTTAAGTATGATGTAGTAAACCTTTGAGTGCTTCCTCAGTCCTTCCTAATTCCATGATAATGGCACAGGGCAGAAGATCAGACCAATTAAAAGAAGAGAGAAATTATAGCTAATGGTTTCTTGCTTCTACAATCCACATGACATTATATAACTGAGGTTTCTATTGAAGAATTATGACAACCTTATATGGCAGCTAACACAAGAAAGTTCAACTAAGTGATCTCTCACCCAGGCCCTTGGATATCATTTATCCATTTGGTCTTTCCAAATTTTAGGTGAATGAGTATTCCTTAATGGACATGTCTAACTTGGATGCAATCTTGTGATGTTAATCAAAGTCTTGGGACCCATAGCTGAATCATAGCAGGGATAAGACTCCCTAACAATTACTGTTTCTTTCACAGAGGTCAATACCAACAAAATGACTGATCCAAATCTGGCTATCTTGCCACCAGAAATGTTCTGGAAGTCGTTTGGAGAATTCAGAGCCAGAGTAAAATGTCTAATAAGCTATTGTGTATACTGCTTTGTTTTCTGGAGATTTAGATATCACTATCCCAAAATATTATAATAATTATTTTGAGTTACTAAATCTTATTTTAAATCAGTCAATGCATACTGACTTTTGTGTTTAGCATTTCTTGTGTGTGTGTGTGTGTGTGTGTGTGTGTGTGTGTGTATGTAAAAGACTAAATTACCTGTTCTATAATAATTCAGAGATTATAAGTATCTTTTTATTTATAGTTAGTACCAACCTACAAAAATACTTTGTAAAGTTAGATAAAATAAGTTTTAAAAATTCATTTGATTTGTCATTAAGAAATAAGAGTGGTGGGTCAAAAGAATAGGTTAGATACAAAGTACATTATAGTAAATAAGCACAGTAATTTAGTATATAATAAAAATGCAAAGATTTAAGCTAATGAAACAAAAACTCATCTGCCAAAAATTTCTAGGAAAACTAGAAAACAGTATGACAGAAACTAGGTACAGACCAACATCTCACATTATAAGCCAAGATAAGGTCAAAATGGGTACATGATTTACACATAAAGAGTGATACCATGAGCAAATTAATACAACATAGAATAGTTTATCAGATCTATGTGTAAGAAAAGAATCTAGAACCAAAGAAAATATAGAGAGCATTTCAAAATGTAAGAGATAATTTTGATTACATGAAACTAAAAAGATTTTATATAAACAAAACCAATGCAACCAAAAGTAGAAGGAAAGCAGAAAATTGGGGCGGGGGGAAGGAAGTTTGCAACAAAAACAGAGATAAAGAGATTTTTCAAAAAAATTTTTTTCAAATAGAGAGAGAACTGAGGATGACTGGCAAGGGCCTAGAATTTACAGGATGACCTTGATATCTTCAATGTCTAAACATTTCACAATGCCTATTACAGCTACTTTTATGACCATTGGAACAAGTTATTTTCATCTAGTTATTCCCGTGAGGGAAGTATTCACATGCTTGAAGTAGATATTACCCTATATCACCGACTGGCCCATCAAGTTATCCTCAACCTGATTTACACCATCTACTTACATGGTGTTACCAGGATGTAGCCAGCAGGCATATTATAACTTCTTAAAGCCCCCAGTAAGAGTAGGGATAACAAGGGCTTGTCAAGTCACAGTAGAGTGTCCTCCCTGAATACTTCATACACCCCATGAGTGTATAGCTGATGTGTTCAATTAAGCACTTACTAAACTAAAATCTAAAAGAAATCTAAAAGAATCTAAATCTAAAGAAAGCTCGACCAATATTAGTTTTATTATAACAATGAAATTTTGTATAATCTTTACCCTAGACTTCCGGCCAAGATGGCGGAGAGGAAATACACTTCTGTGTAATCTCCGTGTTTTTCTCTCACTATTCATTTCATTTCATGCCTCTGAATTAATGCTCGACTGAAAAAAAAACCATACAATTACTTACCAAGAGAAACCATCCTTGAGACTCGTCAAGAAAGGTCTGTTTTTGCGCGAGGGCGGGGACGGTATTTGGAAGCAGTCTGCGGGCAGCAGCGGCAACCAGAGCACAGATAGCAGCTCAGAACCGGGTGGACCGGAGAGGGGGTGGGGCGCGATCGCAGCCGTCTCTGCGGGGAGAGCTTTGCTATAGGAGCAAGTCAGCAGCTCAGCAGAGAAGCTAAAAACACCGGGGGTGAAGAATACAATCCCAAACAGCTGGAGCTTCTCGGGACCTGGCCACCCCTCCCCCACAGTGTCTTAGCCCGCTCGGATCTCAGTGCGCAGGCGCCATAGCACAGTAGGACCTGTGCCTCACGAATACCCTGCCCCTCCCCCAAAGAAAGCAGCCTCCATTCAAGGGGTTTTTTTTCCTTCTGTTTCTTTGATAGTTTGTCTTTGATAAATAGACAGAATGAGCAAGAAACTGAAAAAGAATTTAACCCTGGACAGCTTTTATACAGATAAAGAGCAGACTCCAAACCCTGAGGAGACTAAAAACAAACAGTCCCCAGGTAAATCCCCGAAGGAAGAGACCTTATGTCCCTCAGCACAGATGAATCTCATGGAGGAAATTAAAAAGGCTCTCACAAGGGAGCTAGAAGAAAAATGGGGAAAGGAGAGGGAGGCTCTGCAAAAGGAGAGGGAGGCTTGGCAAAAGAGCCTGGAGAAGTCAGTTAAAGAGAGAGTGGATAAAGAAACCAAATCCTTGAAAAATAGGATTAGTGAACTGGAAACAGAAAACAGCTCTCTAAAAAACAAAATTGGCGAAATGGAAAAAAATTCCACAGAACAAAAGAACTCAATTGGACAATTAGAAAAAGATCTTAAAAAAGTGAGTGAAGAAAATACCTCACTGAAAATCAGGGTCGAACAATTGGAATTGAATGACTCGAGGAGACAAGAAGAATCAGTCAAGCAAATCCAAAAAAATCAAACAATGGAAAAGGATGTGAAATACCTTCTGGGGAAGACAACAGACCTGGAAAACAGATCCAGGAGAGACAACCTGAGAATCATCGGACTTCCAGAAAAGTATGATGAAAAAAAAAGCCTGAACACTATCTTCCAGGAAATTATCAAAGAGAACTGCCCAGAAGTCATAGAAACAGAAGGTAAAATAGACATTGAAAGAATTCATCGATCCCCTACTGAAAGGGATCCTAAAATCAAAACACCAAGGAATATAGTGGCCAAATGCCAGAACCCTCAGGCAAAGGAAAAAATACTGCAAGCGGCTAGAAAAACCCAATTCAAGTATCAAGGAGCCACAATAAGGATCACCCAGGATCTGGCAGCATCCACATTAAAGGATCGAAGGGCCTGGAATATGATATTCCGAAAGGCTAAGGAACTTGGTATGCAACCAAAAATAACTTACCCAGCGAGATTGAGCATCTTTTTCCAGGGAAGAAGATGGACATTCAACGAAATAAGCGAATTTCATCTATTTCTGATGAAAAAGCCAGAACTTAACAAAAAATTTGATCTACAAGCACAGAACTCAAGAGAAATCTAAAAAGGTAAAGATTAATCTTGGGAACTATATTTCGGCTGTAAAGATGTATAAAGAATACATGTATACCTTGTTCTAGAAACTAGTTGTGGAAAGGACATTGTACTAGAAAAAAGGGAAAGTGGGGGTACTACATTTCATGAAGAGGCAAAGAAAACCTAGTAAATCTGAGAGAAAGAATGGAGAGGAATGAAAATAGTGAGTATTTTACTGCTTTCAGAATTGGCAGTAAGAGAAGAATTTTAGACATACTCAATCTATGGTGAAACTTCTCCCACCTCATTGAAAAGTGAGAAGGGAAAAGTGAAAAAGGAAGGAATAAGCTAAGTGGAAGGGAATACGGTAACTGGGAGGGAAAGGGGTAAGTTGGGGGGGGAACTCTAAGGGGGGGGAGGGATACTGAAAAAGGGAGGGCTGTGAGAAGCAAGGGGAGCTCACAAGCTTAATACTGGGAAGGGGGGTAAGGGAGGGGGTAAGGGAGTAAGAAGGGAGAAAAGCATAAACCAGGGTTAACAAGATGGCAAGTAATACAGAATTGGTCATTTTAACCATAAATGTGAACGGGGTAAACTCCTCTATAAAGAGGAAGCGGTTAGCAGAATGGATTAAAAGCCAGAATCCTACAATATGTTGTATACAGGAAACACACCTGAAGCGGGGTGATACATGCAGGTTAAAGGTAAAAGGTTGGAGCAAAATCTACTATGCTTCAGGTGAAGCCAAAAAAGCAGGGGTAGCCATCCTGATCTCAGATCAAACTAAAGCAAAAATTGATCTAATCAAAAGAGATAAGGAAGGGCACTATATCTTGCTAAAGGGTAGAATGAATAATGAAGAAGTATCTATATTAAATATATATGCACCAAGTAGTGTAGCATCTAAATTCCTAAAAGAGAAATTAAGAGAGCTGCAAGAAGAAATAGACAGTAAAACTATAATAGTGGGAGATCTCAACCTTGCACTCTCAGAATTAGATAAATCAAACCACAAAATAAATAAGAAAGAAGTCAAAGAGATAAATAGAATACTAGAAAAATTAGATATGATAGATCTCTGGAGAAAATGTAATGGGGACAGAAAGGAGTACACCTTCTTTTCAGCAGTTCATGGAACCTATACAAAAATTGATCATATATTAGGACATAAAAACCTCAAACTCAAATGCAGTAAGGCAGAAATAGTGAATGCATCCTTTTCAGACCATGATGCATTGAAAATTACATTCAATAAAAAGCCACAGGAAAGTAGACCAAAAAATAATTGGAAACTAAATAATCTCATACTAAAGAATGATTGGGTGAAACAGCAAATTATAGACATAATTAATAACTTCATCCAAGAAAATGATAATAATGAGACATCATACCAAAATGTATGGGATGCAGCCAAAGCGGTAATAAGGGGAAATCTCATATCTCTAGAGGCCTATTTGTATAAAATAGAGAAAGAGAAGGTCAATGAATTGGGCTTGCAACTAAAAATGCTAGAAAAGGAACAAATTAAAAACCCCCAATCAAACACTAAACTTGAAATTCAAAAAATAAAAGGAGAGATCAATAAAATTGAAAGTAAAAAAACTATTGAATTGATTAATAAAACTAAGAGTTGGTTCTATGAAAAAACCAACAAAATAGACAAACCCTTAGTAAATCTGATTAAAAAAAGGAAAGAGGAAAATCAAATTGTTAGTCTTAAAAATGAAAAGGGAGAACTCACCACTAACGAAGAGGAAATTAGAGCAATAATTAGGAGTTACTTTGCCCAACTTTACGCCAATAAATTCGACAACTTAAATGAAATAGAAGAATACCTCCAAAAATATAGCTTACCTAAACTAACAGAGGAAGAAGTAAATATCCTAAACACTCCTATCTCAGAAAAAGAAATAGAACAAACTATCAATCAACTCCCTAAGAAAAAAACCCCAGGACCAGACGGATTTACATCTGAATTCTATCAAACATTTAAAGATCAATTAACTCCAATGCTAAATAAACTATTTGAAGAAGTAGGGATTGAAGGAGTCCTACCAAACTCCTTTTATGACACAGATATGGTACTGATACCTAAACCAGGTAGGCTGAAAACAGAGAAAGAAAATTATAGACCAATCTCCCTAATGAATATTGATGCTAAAATCTTAAATAAAATATTAGCAAAAAGATTACAGAAAATCATCCCCAGGATAATACACTATGACCAAGTAGGATTTATACCAGGAATGCAGGGCTGGTTCAATATTAGGAAAACTATTAACATAATTGACTATATCAACAACCAACCAAACAAAAACCATATGATCATTTCAATAGATGCAGAAAAAGCATTTGATAAAATCCAACAGCCATTCCTAATAAAAACACTTGAGAGCATAGGAATAAAAGGACTTTTCCTTAAAATAGTTAGGAGCATATATTTTAAACCTTCAGTAAGCATCATATGCAATGGGGAAAAACTGGAACCTTTCCCGGTAAGATCTGGAGTGAAGCAAGGTTGCCCACTATCACCATTATTATTCAATATTGTATTAGAAACACTGGCCTCTGCAATAAGAGTCGAGAAAGAGATTAAAGGAATTAGAGTAGGCAATGAGGAAACCAAACTATCACTCTTTGCAGATGATATGATGGTATACCTAGAAAACCCCAGAGATTCTACTAAAAAGCTATTAGAAATAATTCATAATTTTAGCAAAGTAGCAGGATACAAAATAAATCCCCATAAATCCTCAGCATTCTTATACACCACCAACAAAATCCAAGAGCAAGAGATACAAAGAGAAATTCCATTCAAAATAACTGTTGATAGCATAAAATATTTGGGAATCTACCTACCAAAGGAAAGTCAGGAATTATATGAGCAAAATTACAAAAAAGTTTTCACACAAATAAAGTCAGACTTAAATAATTGGAAAAATATTAAGTGCTCTTGGATAGGCCGAGCAAATATAATAAAGATGACAATACTCCCTAAACTAATCTATTTATTTAGTGCTATACCAATCAGACTTCCAAGAAAATATTTTAATGATTTAGAAAAAATAACAACAAAATTCATATGGAACAATAAAAAGTCGAGAATCTCAAGGGAATTAATGAAAAAAAAATCAAATGAAGGTGGTCTAGCTGTACCTGATCTAAAATTATATTATAAAGCAGCAGTCACCAAAACCATCTGGTATTGGCTTAGAAATAGATTAGTTGATCAGTGGAAAAGGTTAGGTTCACAAGACAGAATAGTCAACTATAGCAATCTAGTGTTTGACAAACCCAAAGATTCTAAATTTTGGGATAAGATTTCATTATTTGATAAAAACTGCTGGGATAACTGGAAATTAGTATGGCAGAAATTAGGCAAGGACCCACACTTAACACCACATACCAAGATAAGATCAAAATGGGTCCATGACCTAGGCATAAAGAACGAGATTATAAATAAATTAGAGGAACATAGGATAGTTTATCTCTCAGACTTGTGGAGGAGAAAGAAATTTGTGACCAAAGATGAACTAGAGACCATTACCAATCACAAAATAGAAAATTTTGATTATATCAAATTAAAAAGCCTTTGTACAAACAGAACGAATGCAAACAAGATTAGTAGGGAAGTAACTAACTGGGAAAACATCTTTACAATTAAAGGTTCTGATAAAGGCCTCATTTCCAAAATATATAGAGAACTGACTCAAATTTATAAAAAATCAAGCCATTCTCCAATTGATAAATGGTCAAAGGATATGAACAGACAATTTTCAGATGAAGAAATTGAAACTATTACCACTCACATGAAAGAGTGTTCCAAATCACTATTGATCAGAGAAATGCAAATTAAGACTACTCTGAGATATCACTACACTCCTGTCAGATTGGCTAAGATGACAGGAAAAAACAATGATGAATGTTGGAGGGGATGCGGGAAAACGGGGACATTGATGCATTGTTGGTGGAGTTGTGAACGAATCCAGCCATTCTGGAGAGCGATCTGGAATTATGCCCAAAAAGTTATCAAACTGTGCATACCCTTTGATCCAACAGTGTTTCTATTGGGCTTATACCCCAAAGAGATACTAAAAAAGGGAAGGGGACCTGTATGTGCCAAAATGTTTGTAGCAGCCCTGTTTGTAGTGGCTAGAAACTGGAAAATGAATGGATGCCCATCAATTGGAGAATGGCTGGGTAAATTGTGGTATATGAATGTTATGGAATATTATTGCTCTGTAAGGAATGACCAGCAGGATGAATACAGAGAGGCTTGGAGAGACCTACATGGACTGATGCTAAGTGAGATGAGCAGAACCAGGAGATCATTATACACTTCGACAACGATATTGTATGAGGATGTATTCTGATGGAAGTGGATTTCTCTGACAAAGAGACTTAACTGAGTTTCATTGGAGAAATGATGGACAGAAACAGCTACACCCAAAGAAGGAATAATGGGAAATGAATGTGAACTATTTGCATTTTTGATTTTCTTCCCGAGTTATTTTTACCTTCTGAATCCAATTCTCCCTGTGCAACAAGAGAACTGTTTGGTTCTGCAAATATGTATTGTATCTAGGATATACTGCAACATGTTTAGCATATATAGGACTGCTTGCCATCCTGGGGGGGGGGGAGGAGGGAGGGAGGGGGAAAAAACGAAACATAAGTGATTGCAAGGGATAATGTCGTGTAGAAATTATCCTGGCATGGATTCTGTCAATGCGAAGTTATTATTAAATAAAATAAAATTTATTATTATAAAAAAAAAAAAAAAAAAAAAAAAAAAAAATAATCTTTACCCTAAATCCTACTATTCAAGAATAATTACAGTATTTTATTCTATTTTAAAAATTTAAGAAATACACGTGCATACATATATTTGAATCTATAACAGATGAAGGGAACAGAATGTTGCTAGACAAAAACCATAATAAAATAAGAGAATTTTGATTGCCTTGAAAACAAGCTAACCAACCAGAGTCTCTCTCTGTAGATATGTGTTTTCAGCTTCTCCCTACTAACTCATAAATCATTTGAAGAAGCCACAGATAACCTGGAAAGAACAAACCATTTTTTCTCACAACTAATATTTTTTTATAGATGAAGCTGCTATTTCTACCCTAAAAAGAACTGAGGGCCACTGTTTGAGAAGTCATTAATAATAACACAATAAATATTTATATAAAGTAAATATAATTTTTCATTTTATTAGTTTTCTAAAACCAAAAATCCATTTTCAAAACAAACATGTTTTTTAAAAATAAAATATTAATTTATAATTTTTAAAAAACAGTTACTTATTAGAAAAATCAGAAAGAAAAATACTTATTGGAAATAATTTAAATTTTTAACTGATACTTGACATTTTAGGTAGTTCTTTATGGCTCAAAACATTTTACATATATTATTTCATTTAGTTAATATCATTTCTTATGAAACTAGATATTAGTTATTATAAGGATCTTCAAAAGAATAGCTATTTTCTTGATACCATAAAGTATCAGAATCTAAATCCATTATACACTTACATTATTGCAGTCTCCAAGGAAATAGAGTGCAAATCCATCTGCTTTTGTGGCTGCCAAAATAACAATAAAAGCAATAATTATTCTCAAAAGAAAATAAAACATATGAATTTTCAAAGTTAAAATTTTAAAAATATTTTGCTAAATATTTCTGAATATATTGGTAACACCTTCAAATCTTAACTCTTCTTCATGTTCCATATTCAATCAATTTCCAAGTCTCATTGATTCTACAATCATATTTTCCCCATTGGTCCTTCTCCATATTCACATGGCAAGCACTCTAGATCCTCATCATACATCCCAGTTAGTCTCACTGCTTCCACAATCTTTCTGCCAATACATCTTTTACACTGACTAAATTTTCCCCAAAGCAAAGATCTGACTATACTGTTCCTCTGCTCAAGAACAGTTAGTGGCTCAAATCTTTTTCTACTCTACAATCTGCCTGACTTTTTAGACTTATTTTACATTACTCTACCCCACATTTGCTACGTTCTAGACAAATTGGCCAACTTGCTGTTTCCCATATTTTGCACTCTATTTTCCACCCTTATTTTTTTGCAATAGATTGTTTGTCAACTAGGTTAGTTAATAATGCATTCCTTTAGAGTAATTACTATTATCATCATCTTCATCGTCTTCATCATCTCATCATCATATGTGTCAACCAGGAGAATATATAAGTTCTTTGAGGCCAGGAACGATTTTCATTTTCCTCTGTGTTCTTTTCAGCACTTATACATACTACCTAGCAAATAACACGGGCTTAACATTGGTAAAATATTTAAGTATATAATGAAACTAGTAGGACTTAAATTACAACTCAAATTTAGGTTCCCCCTGCCTTAAAGCCATCATTATAATACTCTTAATGGTCTAGGATAAACTCCTAATATTAATGAAAATATATTCTATCCAATAGTGAACGCCAACAGTGCACAATAAAACTTTGGCTAATCAATATGTTTGAGATAATTTCTCATTGATAATCAAGTTTTTTAAATAACTTAAGAGCTTCACTATGTTAGTATGCAAACATCATTATGGATGAAAACATTTAAAATATATTACATACCTCCTTGGTCTATTGCACAAATGATCATGAATACAAGAGAAAACTTTTTTTTTTAATGACTCTGGATGATCACTCTGAATATGTCACTGTGCTGATTCTTCTCTCTACTGAAGAATATACAACTTTTTTGCCCTCAAACTAAATTGCTCCAACTGAGGTACTTTTCTAATTCTTCTTTTTCCTTCACTCTGCTTGCTGACTTCCTTTTTTAATTTGATTTTACAAATTGGATATGCCACTTAAACATGTTTGTAAAATGAGGTAGCTAGGTGATGCAGTGGATAGAACACCAGTCCTGAAGTCAGGAGGACCTGAGTTCAAATTTGACCTCAGACACTTAACACTTCTTAGCTGTGTGACCCTGGGCAAGTCACTTAACCCCAATTGCCTCAGCAAAAAATAATAATAATAATAATAAAAGTGTTTGTAAAGTAACAGGGTAGAAGGGTTATGGTACTCTGAGAGTGTTCTCCTATATTTATTTTTAAATATGTGTATACACACACACACACACACATACACACACATATATATACATATATATATACATACATATGTATATATATGTATATATATATATAAAATGTGTATGTGTGTGTATGGGCACATGTACTTATAGGAGATAGGCTTTATTGGGTAGACTTTATAATATCTATTTTTTACTACTTTTGAGCCTTCCTCTCTTATTTCCTAGTTGCCAGTTATATTTTCCAAGAGTAAAATTTTCTCTTAATGGAGAATAATTGGCATAAAGACCACAGTTCAGTGGTATAGTGCATTCTTAGGAGTTACAAGGCCTGTATGACCTTAGTTAATTCACTTAATTTGTGTTAAGATTCTTTCCCTTACTCATAATCCATCTAGTCTCTTACCCTATATTTTCTTTTCTTAAAGGACTGAGTCAAGTTAGTGGGTCACACTTATGTAATCTACCTAAAAGTGACATAAAAGGTATGTTCCAGTACAATGCAAGACAAAAGGGCATCCTCTCCCAAAATCAGCTGCTTGCTGAACTGAAAACTGGAACAAGATATCATATCCATACATAATTTTCAAGGAAAAAGTAACTATAAGTATGTTTCCACAAAAAGTTATCATAAAGTACCAAAACCCAAAGTTCTAAAGCCATATAATGGCTGACACAAAGTCCCTGAAATTTTCATTAGTTCAAAAACTCTACTTCCAATTTGTTTTCTACTTAATTTAAACATAGATCTTTTTGATAGACTTGATCAATTGCTTTGATGAACCTATCTTAAAATAATTTGAGCACTTGACATTCTTATATACGGAAGTACATGTTTTATTTTTATGAATGGCTTGGGATAAAAGAATAATTGGCATGTTTTTGAATCTGACAATGAAAGACAGTTACAACATCAGGTAAAGTATTAGGACACAAAAAGATCTTCACAGGCTACAACTTTGAGTCAAATCTAGTGAAGTCAAATTTTAAAAAAAGAATAAAGGAAAATTTAGGGAAAATTAAATTCATAAATACAAGATGTGGGAGACATGATTAAACAGAAATTCATCTGAACATGATCCAGGAACTCTGATTGATACAATGATAAACCAGGAGTTCAGAGTATTGAAGATGAATCATACCACCTACCTTCTGCCAAAAAAGGAACAGATTTAAAATACAGAATGAGATATGTATTTTTAGATATAGTTAATGTGAAATTGTGTTATCTAAAATACTTTGTAAATTTTCTTCCTTATAACAACAATTGCCGTGAAGACTTATGATAATGATTATTTAACATAAAGAATCTTATCGAGTACTTGGTAAAATTTTTCTACCTCTCCCCCCTCTGCAATAAACTACAATCTTCATGACAGTTTTCTTGCAAATACATGTCATGAGTATTACAAATGAAATGATAAAATACCCTATGAAATTATGTTTCTGTATGTATTTTGATTCATAAGACCAACTCTGGCAACTACTCTCCTTGCCTCTCCAAGACTTGTGAGCCATTCTTCCATTTAATTAAAACTTTCTTTCGTCTTTGAGTTTCATCTAAATCAATCAGTCAATATTAATATAATTTTATTCTTTCAGTGGTCACTAAGTTCATTTTATGGATTGTCTAAAGTTATATGTTTGTTAGTACCTAGATAAGTTTTTTCCAATATTGCCTCTATCTATGCAAGTAGTTATATGGAATCAAGGGCCATTTTGCAGACTGCTATTGTCAAATAATTCTGCACTACGCATTCAGCCAATAAATGGCATGCCTCTTTATAATTAGCTAAATGTCTTCCAAAAACAGATATAATAGTTAGGCTACAATTAAATTCTTTCCATCATCATAAAACCTAATGGATATTATTTTCTACTGGCATAGTGGTCAATAAACTCAAGGTAAACTCCATATCACAATATGGTATCTGACTAGTTTGGTGGAAATTATTATAATTGTAATTTTGAAGAAATTATGCTATTTTCATTTCTAGGGTGTGTATTGTTTCACAGACTCAGGTATCTCTGAATTGGAATGAATCTTAGAGATCATCTCATCAAATCCATAGCTGAACTCAAAATTCTTTCTACTTACCAATAGTATAGCAAGGCATATTGCTCATAGACCTTCAGTGGTTTACTACCTTTCAAAGCATCCCATTCCACTTTTGTAAAGATTTACCACTCCTTTCAGCTCTACAATTAATTCTATCCAGAAGGGTCTATGATTACAAATCTAATCACTCCTCTATACAACAATTCTTCAGATTCCAAGGCACATTTAGCATAAATTCTCCACTTAGAAGTAGAAAGGACCTTTAACATCATTTAGTGTTCATTTTATAGACAAGGCAAAGTCCTGAAAGGTTATGTCACTTACCCATAAGCACACAAGCTTTAAATGATGGATTCCTTTAGGTCTTCCAGGTCAAAGATCCCCAATTCCTTCAATTCCCATATTACATGATATCAAAATCTTTTAATCGTTTGGGTTGCTCTACTCTAAACATTTCCAATTTATCGCAGTTTAACTTTTAAGATATTGGATATATGTCATAAGACCACTTGATGATTGTCATTTGTTTTCAATGAGCTCAACTTTTCTGCAAATATTTCATAAACTAATGAACTAATGATTCAGTGTTTCCTATGTAGACCAGACCTACTGAACTTCCAGTGTGTTAACTCCCTATGAAGGCAAGTTCACAGTTACTCAGGGGCACTAAGAAATTAAATAATTTCCCCTAGAACACAAAGCTAACATATATCAAAGGGTGGATTTGAATACAGGTTTTGCCAGCTCCACTGTGCCATATTCCTTTTTCTCAGAGTTCTATATAAAGGATTAAAAATATTTTTTCTTACCTATTTTGATGAGTCTACTCAATTCATAGAGCAGTATCTGGTTGTCTCCTCCTGTATCCAACCGTTGTTCTATATAGCTGTTTAGTTCGTATACAACGCCTTGCATATTTGTATCCCGGTACTTTTGAGTCAAAAGTAATGAAATAAAATTTTTAAAAAATAGTTTAGCATAGTGAAAATGTTCTTTGATTAATAAAATATGCTATCAGCATGTTACAAAATCATGTACTAGATATACTTTTTTTTTCAAAGAGATAACATTTAATTTGCCAAAGAACAAAAAAATGGGTCAAAAGGCCTAAAAATTAACAAAAATCTTGCTAAGATTACTTCTTTCAAAAAGTACCCATGGAATTACTATATATTGCTTCTGAATAGTAAACATTTTAAAAATTAAATTTTCAATGGCTTGGTAGATAATTCCATCATGAACTTTCATTAGGAGGAATCATAATCTTGATTCCAAAGTCCATGAAATGGTGTAGATGTTGAAATATCAATTTATGGAGTATCAAATTAAGCCAAACCCTCATTCCAAATTATTTCTGTAGATATGACCAAATTAACTTCCATGTTGAATATTAATATAATTCAGTAAATGTTCATTGAGTGCCTAGTATGTGCAGAGTACTGTGCCAGGCACTGCAGGGAATGCAAAAGATAAGCAATATAGTCTCTGTCCTCAAGGAGCGCATAATCTGATTTTAAGATATATTAGCAGTCATCACAAGAGACACTAATCCACCAATCACTGTGGTCAATCACAGGCTTTTAAAATTCTTAATTAGCTAGTATCAGGATCCTACCTGCAGCTGATGCTCCTTCATCTTTTTCTTAACCAGCTGCAGCCAACTTCCCCACATCTGCAGGCCTAGATTCTGAAACAATTTCCTACCTAGGCAGAAATTATAAGAGAGGGAAGAGAGAAAACTGTCTCTTCCCTAAGATCAGGCTCACTTAAGTTTATTCTGATCACTAATGCCTTATATTCAAACCACCTGATCAGCTGGGCTCCTGACTCTTGGATGCTCTGACCTGAGATATGATTATTCTTTCCCACATTGCCAATATCTCAGGTCCTTTGGTTTGCTCATGACCACAGTAAATCACTGGTTCTCTCTCCCATGGCTTGTTGATCTCCTGGCTCCCAAACTGTTACACTGTACATGCCCAGATCTAGCCTGGCCTCATTCCTTCCCTATATGGCTAGCCAGGTCCAGCAGCTGCCAGGGTCTACATAGAAGTCCATAATAATTAATCCTTCAAGAAACTATACAATCATAGTTTAGAAGGGGTCATGAAAGGTTATCCAGCCTACTTGATTGATCATCTATAGAGAAGACTATACTACAATTGATCCAAGAAGATAAAAAGCTAACCTATTATGAAACATCTCCAGAGAAAATATTGTATAACATTTCATTCTAATGTAACACCTCCATATAACCCTTCATTCTGCAGTTTAAGCAACTTTGTTCTCACTTTTTTAGTCGTAGATCCTGAGATCACTGGTTACAATCCTCCGTAGTAGAGACCCTTCATATACATGAAAGTTGACGTTATTAAATCATCCCTCAGTCTCCCCTTTTTCAGGATGGATAATCCCATTTCCTTTAACCTTTCAATCAATAAAATGAACATTTATTTTTGTTCAAGGCACTGTGAGGAATACAAACAAATATAAAACATGGACCTAACCCTAAAGGAGCTTATGATCTACTTGGAATGACAAGACATAAAGACAAGAATAGCTTAATAACAATATAAGACTTACATAATGAAATTGCTTCCAGAGTTGTTAAATTTGAGGTAATAGTAGGACATTTCTTCATTTATCTTATTTTTTATTCTCAATCTTATGTCTCTCATGTTAATTTTTGTATTTTTTTCAGTTTATTGTGTCAAATCTTTGCTCATGTATATAAATATGTAATTCGTCAAATAATAAAATAAATATCTATTAACTCCTCAATGAAATCCAGATGATAAGAGAAAGTCTCAAAATTGTCCCTAAAGGCCTGCTTGACTCCCAAGATTTCAAGGGAAAAGAAGAAAAAGAGGGCTGTAGGTACATGTCAAGACTTCTCTCCTCCCCCCAGTTTTAGCCTCTAATATACTTCTGAGAACAGGTCTTAAGTACATGAAGGATTGTTATACCTGATCTGAGATTAATAACCAGCTGTTTTCCATCTCCACTGAACAGGAAATGGGCTGTAGCACAATTTATTAGAGACCAAGAAGAATTTTCTGATCTTAAGTTTAGCATTGGATGTCCGGGCCTCAGCTTCCTCATCTGTAAAAGGAAGGGGTTGGACTAGATGAACTACAAAGTCCCTTCTAGTTTTAGCTAATATTCTATGACTCTATGAACCAAGACCGATAGGACAGTCAGATGGAGAAGGGCAGGAAATGTGGCACTTCTGTGCATGCCTCAGACCAAAATGTGATCTAAACTGAATTTCACAGACATAAATCAGTTTGGACAGAAATCACATAGAAAGTGGCCCAGATATGCAACATGTGAAAGATTGCCATATGTTCTTTATAAACCTTATAGCACCATAAAAATATGTTATCATATGCAAACTGTTATATATTGCTACATTTCTTTATAGAGTAGGGGGAAGGGCTAGGGAGGGAGGAGAGAAGAAGGAAGAGACATAAAGACAAAGAAATAAGCTCTCTTGCTGAAGATTTTTATTTTTTAGAATTATTATCAATAGTTTATACCTTATTTTAACTTTAGAACTTAAGGGGATTTACAAAATTACAAAAAAAAATAAATCCACTTAAATTTTGGCAACGTTTTGATGGAATTTGGCAGAAGAAACTTCAACATTAAGTTTTAATTTTTATTATGATGATGAATAGATCCTTTTTCCTTTGGTTCTCCTAATAGCTACATCCCTACTGTATACATTTCACAATCGATTATTAATCACAGAATCAATCGTTTATTTGTATAGCTTGATTGAATTGTTTATTCTTTTCTTGGTTTTTTGTTGTTGTTGTTGTTTCCACTTTGTACCTACTAGGTTATTTACTTATTAGTAGCTCCACAAAATGATCAACTTGGGAATTAAGCCTAAATAAAATTCCATTCTTTTTCTTACTAATTTGGGACTTTTAAAAAATTCAAATCATAGAGAAGAAAAAAATGAAGTGAGTCAACTCAGTATAAAACAAAGATGATTAATTTGTTCTGAAGGTAAGTTACAAAAGTAATTCAGCGATGATCACAAATCTCTATAAAGCTATTCAAACTTTTCAAAATGCTTGCATATTTTTCCTTTATTATTAAAGACCTAAGCAAAGGTAATGCTTTGGTTACAACCATTCAAGAGGAATTAAATTTTAAAGAAGGAATCCTAATTGGACTCAAGTTTATTATACCAATTGATATTTAGTTAAATAAGGAGTGGAAAACTTTTTGCAGAGCCACTGACCTCTAAAGGAAAACAAAAATCAAGTAAGAGTCAAAGAGAGGGAAATGGAAGGAAAATGCAACTTAATATTATTAGTTGGGGTTATCATCACTTATCTGTACAAGTGACAGATTAAATATACCTGGTTTTTAAATTAATAATAGAAAACACAATTTATCCAATAATAAAAATGAACTTTCATATTTAACCCTGGATGAATAGAGGGATGAAACAAAAAGAAGGAATCAGTTAAGAGAAACATAGGCAGAAATAGAATTCAAATTCAGAGAAAGAGAAATGAACAGGATAGGCAAAAAGGAAGAGATGAAGGAGAGAAAAAAAAAAAAGAAAGAACGGTGAAGGGGACAGAAAGCAAGCTAGAACAAACAGTGGGAAACTGTTTTGCATTTGCTGGGATGTGGGTGGGGAGTTTTATGGTTAATCTCAAAAACTTGTGAAGGCTAAAAATTAAACACTATTACTTGTTTCTGTTTACCTCTACTGCCCTAGGTTCTCTTATCATACTGAATAAATGTCAATTTGCTCACTAACTACTATTCAAAGACCTTTAATCATTATTTTTAATTCTTTAGTCTTCTTTTCCCTTCATTCCACATTCTGTCACCTGTGCAGATTATTAAGTCTTCTAAAACTTCTACTTTCACTTTATCCTCATGCCAATTCAGCTTTCAAACTGCCAGAATAATCCTTCCTTTGAATAAATTTTGTATCATTTCTTTGCTCAAAATCTTCAGTGGCCTCCTATTACTTTATGATAAGGTTCAAACTCCTCTATTCAAGGCCCTCTGCATTTTACCAAAATTATCACTTACTAGCCTTTACTTATATACTTTACACACACACACACACACACACACACACACACACACACACACACATGTATACACACACACATACACATAGTCTTCCATCTCGTAATTTAACTGATCACCTAGTTCCAACATATATTGAATGACAATGACAATTTGAGAAAAAAAGCATATTGAAAAATCATTGATTAATATGAATAAGTCAAGTTTAATGAATAGTGTCAGATTTTAGCACAGTTAAATTTATATTTTAAAAATCTACATGCTTTAGATTTAAAAACATATTCTCACACACATAAAATTAAGCACTTTCAAAGAATAGTTTATTATATAAAGACTATCATAAATTGTACTAAGTGTACAAACTTATACTCCAAACAAGACCTATATACACACTACAATGGAAAGACAAGAAACTAAAGGATTTCTCCAAAGAGATTTCATGAAAAATCAAAGGAAAAGAATTAGCCAATAGGGAGAAAGACAGAGGGAAAGGGGAAAGGGGGAGAAGAGTAGAGGAAAGAGGTGGGGCGGGAAGAAGAGAGACAGACACAGACACAAATGCAGACACAGACTCGGACATAGGCACAGACACAGAGAGACAGAGAGAGATAGAGAGACACAGGACTTTTTAAAAAGTGTGTAGCATCCAAAACTACAAGCAATCATGAAACATTCAGCATTTACTATGTATTGGACATGATACGAGTATTCAGAGATACCTAAAATACAATGGAAACCTGTCCTTAAAATTTTGCCATCAACTAGGAGAATATATGACTGATATTCTTGTTCTTTATTGTGTTTTCTGATTAAGTTTATAATGATAAAAATGAAATGAACTAAGAGTATAATATGCACTGGAACACCTATGAAAAAGCATCAGGGCAGTAGCAGCAGCATCAAAACTCTGAGAGCAAGCCCACAATCAAACAGGATGACTCCATGTTCAAAGAACAATAAGGCCCTGACCATTGTTCGTTTCAGGAAGCAGTGCAATAAAGTAAGAAATAGCACATGGCAAAGCAGGGAATGTCTAATGGAAATTACTTAAAGCCATAAAGGAAAGAAGTAGTAGTTAGTAGGAAAAGGAGGAGGAGAAAGAAGAGGAGGGGAGGAGGAAGAGGAGTAGGAGGAAAAAAGGGTAGAGCTGAACTAGTCTACAATGACTGATGTCATTAAGACTGTTAGCAAAGGAAGTCTTTGTAAGCCGATTAAGTTTAAGTGGGGTAACATTGCATCATGAAATATTCCCTACCACATATTGTTTTAAGGACACTTATTTTCAAGCAACTCTCCAGAAGACTTCCATGATCCTCTTGGGGAAATTTTTCCTTGTGTTCTTAGTTCAGCACAGTATTTTATAATTCCATTATGAGCTCATGTTCCATTTTGTATTATAATTGTGTGTCAAAGTTTTCTACTAGATGATAAGCTCCATAAACTGTGTTTTATTTATACTTTTACTAGTGCCTATCACATAAGGCACTTTGAGAAATGTTTGATGAATGAAACTGAATCCAATTACTCCACTCAAATATATATTCCAGAAAATTTGAGGGCAATTTTAAAAATAAATTTAAGTTATGCTGAATTATATATTATATAATTATATTATTAATATACTGAACTTTTCTTCCTAAAACACACTTATGTCATTTTTCTGCTCAATAATCTTCCCCAAAGCAGGAAGCTCTCCATCTTTTCAGAGGATTAGTTAATTTCCAGGACTCTGATTCTCTGACATCACTGCCAAGTAAGGCCCTAGGACCGGCTATGTTCCTTTGCACATTAAAAATCACAGTAAACTGCAAGAAAAGTTACCAAGTAGAGAGGGGTCCATGGCAAAAAAGTTATGGCACACAGATCTAACTACTAAAGAGCGAGTAGATTCTAGTCTACATCCTGATCTACAGAATAAAGTACAACACTTTATTGCCATTCAAAGCTCTCTAAAACCCTTCCAAAATCATACTCCTCACCTACTTTGTACATTTTTCCTAGAATATTTTTTTCCTTTCAAAGTGGACTATTTTCCAAAATGTTCCAAAATGGGGGAACATATGTTCCCCCATTCCCACTCTTGACTACTCTTTTCAAGTTCTAACTCAAATTCTATCTCCTCCAGCAAAATTTTACTTTTGTCACCAAAGTGACTACTACTTCTAAAACTTTGCAAGCAATTTCTCTTTGCTGCTCATTTAACACTTGTATAGCTTCTAAGTATAACTGTTATCTGCAAATGAACTCAACATCATTACATTTTACTCCTTGAGGTCAGAATTTATATCTATCTTGAACTCATAGAATATATCATTATTCTTTATATAATAAAGACCAAAAATTTTGCTAACTGAATTTGTTTTGCTGACTTACATTACCATTTCAGAAACATTTTTTCTTTTCAAGACAATTCTTCAATGGACAAGGGTGCCACTATCTTTATCACCCATACCTGACTGAAACAAATTAAGATCTTTTAAAAATAACACCTCTCATTCAGTCCTCAAATTTTTTTTGATCTGGCTCCCAACCTATTATCTCAAATCTGGTGGTTTTTTTCTCAGTCCTTATCTTTTCCTAAAAGCAGCACTTGACCCTCGCGCCTCCTATTTTCTTTCCTAACACAACTCTTTTCTGAATCTTCTATCTAAGAAATTACTCCATTTAGGTCTCCTCTTTTAGTTTATTACAAATCTCATAATCCTGTCAATTTTTCACAGTGCCTTCGCCTTCCAAAGCCTCTCTCTTGATAATCTCACTTTTCCTTAGCTCCTATGGTATTTCAAACTGGCTATCTCAAATATATCCCAAATTGAACACATCCACTATTTTACCCCCAAGTCCTTCCATTTGCTAAACATCTCTGTTTCTGTCAAAGGCATTATTATCCTTGAAATATCCCAGTTTCATATCAACATTATCCTCAACTCTTCTTTCTGTCTCACCTTCTATATATACTGCCATTTTGACCTGTATAGTATTTCTTACATCTCTCCTTCTGGCCCATTTACACATACCAGCATGGTTTAAAATTTTTTGACATCCTGGCTACAATATTGCAATAGTCTCTTAATTGGTCTTCCTGCCTCCAATCTCTGACCCATTCCCTGCAGTCAGTATACTTTAAGCATAGATATGACTATATGACTCCCTTTTCCATCAATTCTAGTAGCTTCCTTATGTTTCTAGATCATACATAAACTACTCAGCTTAGCTTCTAAAGCCTTTTGTAATCTTTCCAGTATCATTTTCTAGCTCACCCAACTTCTTACATTCTATGATTCAATAAAACTAGGCTGCTGCTCTCTGCTCACATACATCCAACCAACACAACATCTTTCATTTTCCCTGCCATTTGCAGTTACTGTCCCCCAACTAAAATGTACTCCCTCCTTACCTTTTCCTCCAGTTCCTCTGTTCCTTCAAGATGAAGCTGACCAAAGTGGTATAAAACCTTGCTTACTCTTTGACCTATCAGTATCACTACTATGTCTATATCCCAAAGAGATAGAAAACAAAAAGCAAAAGAACCTACATGCACCAAAAATATTCATAGCAGTTCTCTTCTGGGAACCAAGAATTTTAAGTTGAGGAGATGTACATCTACTGGGGAATGGCTGAATACTATAATATGTGATTATGACATTATACGTCATATATGTCATAAGAAATGATGAGCAGGATACTATTAAAAAAAAAAAAACACGCAAACAAACCTGGAAAGACTTCCATGAGCTGAAGCAAAGTGAAATGTATTGTATACAAAGTAACAGCAATATCATAAGATGATTCAGCTTTGAATGACATATGACTGTTCTCAGCAATACAATGCTAGACAATTCTGAAAGACCTATGTTGAAAAATGCTATCCATATCCAGAGAAAAAATGGATGGTATCTGAATACAAATTAAAACACTTTTTAAAACTTTTTCTTTCTTGAGTGTTTTTTTTTTTTTTGGGGGGGGTGGTGGAAAAATATATCTTCTTTCACAATGTGACTATATTTTGAAAGATTACACATATATAACTTATACTGAGATGATTGCATTCTCAATGTGGGGTTGAGTATGGAGGGAGGGAGAGAGAGAGAATCTGGAACTAAAAATTTAATTTAAAAATGAATGTTAAAATTTGTTTCTACATGTAACTGAGGAAAAATAAATCACTTAAATACATTTTTTAAAAATATTACCAAAAGACATAGCTGAAACATCATATTTTGCATGAAGCTTTCCAGATCCATGTATTAATTATGCTACATACCTTTATGTGGGTCTTTTTTTAAAGGAAATGAAAGCTTTGCAGAAGAGTTTAGAAAAAGAAACAGAAATTGTCTGAAAGAAAACAACTTCTTGAAAAAAATGCATTTGGTGAAATGGGGGAAAAAAACACTGAAGAAAACCACTTCTAAAAAATAGAATTGGTGAAATGGAACAAGAAAACAATTCCTTTAAAATAGAATTGGTGAAATGGAAAATGAGAACTTAAAAAACAGAATGGGTGAAATAGAAAAAAAAAATTCAATGAACAAAAGAAATCCTTTAAAAGTTCAAATGCAAAAGGAGGTTAAAAAAGCTAATTGAAAAAAATAATTCACTAAAAATTAGAATTGGACAATAATAGACAATGACAATTGGTCAAATGCTCAATGAAACATCAAGAATCAGTCAAACAAAACCAAAAAAAAAAAAATGAAAAATAGAAGAAAAGGTAATATAACTCATCAGAAAAACAACTGATCTGGAAAATAGATCCAGGAGAGATAATCTAAGAATTATTGGATTACCTGACAGCCATGATGAAAAAACATCTTACAAGAAATCATCAAGTAAAACTGCCCTGATATCTTAGAATTAGAGGATAAAAGTCATCAAAAGAATTCTCCAATCACCTCCTAAAAGAGACCTCAAAATGAAAACTCCAATGAATATTGTAGCTAAATTCCAGAATTATAAAATCAAGTAGAAAACACTACAAAGCAGCCAGAAAAAAACAATTCACATATCGAAGAGCCACAATCAGGATTATCCAGGACCTAGCAGTTTCCACTTTAAAGGATCAAAGGGCTTGGAATATGATATTCTGGAGGGCAAAGGAGCTTAGATTGAAACCAAGCATCAACTACTCCCCCAAGCATTATCTTTCAGATGAATATTCAATGAAATAGGGAATTTCCATTTATTTTTTATGCAAAGACCAGAGCTGAACAGAAAATTTGATCTTCAAATAAAGAACTCAAGAGAACCATAAAAAGATAAAAAAGGAAACTAAAAAAAAGGTTAAAATATTTACATCCTTATATGGGAAGACAATATGTTTAACTCTTGAGAAATGTATCTTTGTTAGGGATATACTTAGAGGATATAGGTATAATTTATTGTGATGATATGAAAAAAACCTAGGGATAGAAAAGGGATTGCACTAGAAGAGGAGAAAAGAGGTGGTAAAATGGGGTAAATTATATCACATGAAAAAGCAAAAAAGACTTATTATAATTGAGGGAAAGAAGGCAAAGAGATGAGCATTGTGTGAATAAAGAAATATATAGTTTTTAATATAGAAACTTGTCTCATCCTATAGGCTAATAGAAGGGGAAAGGGGAAAGGCAAGAAGGAAGCTAATAAAAGGGGAGAGGGGAGAAGTAGAAGAGGAAAGGGATACAAAGGATAAGGACTTTATTAGGAAGGGAAGATTGAGGGAGATAGTGATCAGAAGCAAAACACTGGTGAGCGGGAAAGGAGAAAGAAAAGTATAACCTGGGAAAAATAGGATGGTAGGAAATACAGAGTTCGTCATTTTAACTGTGAATGTGACTCAGATAAACTCTCCCATAAAACAGAAGCAGATAGCAGACTGAATTAAAAGCCAGAATCCTACAATATATTGTTAATAAGAAACATATTTGAAGCAGAGAGATATATACAGAGTAAAGGTAAAAAACTGGAACAGAATCTATTATGCTTCAACTGAAGTAAAAAAAAAAAAAGCAGGGGGTAGCAATTCTGATCTCAAATAAAGCAAAACTAGATCTAATTAAAAAAGATAAGGAAGGAAACTACATCTTGCTAAAAGGTACTACCGTGTTTCCCTGATAATAAGACCTATCCCGAAAATAAGCCCTCCCCTCACTGTGTAAGGTTCCTCTAAAATAAGCCCTCCCCTGAAAATAAGCCCCATTGAGATTGCTATTGTAGTGAAAGTGATCCCCTGCACTACCCACTACATTACAGTACCCTCTGTATGCACCATCCCCTCCCCTCTCCCGCCCCGGGTGAAACGCACACCACGCTCCGAGCTGCATCCAATCAGAGCTGCAGCAATGAGTGCGTCGTCTTGTTCTTCCCCAGTGATTTGCTTGCTGGCGCCATTGAGAGTAGTGCCGTGGAGGAGAGCTGAGGCAGAACAACATAAAAACCCAGTACATAAGCGGGAATGAGGGGGCATGATAGAGGATAAAAGAAGAACTCAGCCAGCACTCATGGCGCTAAAGAAATGAAGAACTTCCTTGCAGAGAGGAGAACAGATCAAGTAATGATTCCTGCAGGAATGACTGCCTATCTCCAGACCCCTGATATTGCAATAAACAAGCTATTCAAGGACCATTTGCACATGGAAGTCAATGACTACATTGAAAATAGAATGGAAAGAAATCAGCGTGGAAACTTTGTGAAGCCCTGTCTGCAAGAAGTCGTGACTTGGGTGAAGAAGTCATGGGACAAAATTACTGACAGCTGTGTCGCCAAGGCACTACGAGCAGGTTACCTGGACAAGACATGTTCATTTAAAGAGAGCTATATTGCTGGACATGACAGATTGGGTCCACTTCTTCTGAAGGAAATAGAGGCGCAAGACATCCAGGATGGAATTCAGGGTATGGACACTTATGACGACGTTGTTGAAGAAGATGACATGATCATTATTGAATAAAGGTACTTTTTTTGTTCACATTTACCTGTTTATTAAAACTGCTGTCAATGTTCATTAAAATAAGCCCTCCCCTGAAAATAAGTCCTCTGGTGTTTTTCTGTCCCCCAAAAAAATAATAAGACAGTGTCTAATTATCGGGGAAACAAGATATAGATAATGAAAGAATATCAATTCTAAACATATATGCACCAAGTAGTATAGCATCCAAATTTGTAGAAGAGAAGTTAAGAGAGTTGCAAAACGAAACAGACACCAAAACTATACTAGTGGGGGATCTCAAACTCCTTCTATTAGAACTAGATACATTTAACACAAACTAAACAAAAAAGAACTTAAAGAGGTAAATAGAATTTTATAAAAGTTAGATGTGATAGATTTTTAGAGAAAACTGAAAGAGGAAAGAAAAAAATATACTTTTATGCTCAGTGGAAAATAGAACCTGCTCAAAAATTGACCATGTATTAAGGCATAAAATCCTCACTATCAAATGCAGAAAAATAGAAATGGTAAATGCATCTTTTTCAGATCATGATGCAATAAAAATTCCATATCAAAAGTACCGTGGAAAAACAGACCAAAAATTAATTGGAAACTAAATAATCTAATCCTGAAGAATGACTGGATGAAACAACAAACCATAGAAATAATCAATAAGGACAATAATGAGACAACATACCAAAATTTATGGGATGCAGCCAAACCACTTCTTAGGGGAAATTTTATGTCTTGCGATGCTTACATAAATAAAATAGAAAAAAGAAAACATCAATGAATTGGGCATGCAACAAAAAAAACTAGAAAAATTACAAATTAAAAACCCCCAATTAAATACCAAATTTGAAATTCTGAAAATAAAAGGATTCATATAATTGAAAGTAAAAAAAATATTGAATAAACAAAACTTTTATGAAAAAAATAGATAAATCTTTAGTTAATGTGATTAGAAAAAGGAAAAAAGAAAACCACATTACCAGTATCAAAAATGAAAAGGATGAACTTAACACCAATGAAGATGAAATTAAAGTAATAATTAAGGTATTTTGCCCAACTGTATGCCAATAAATCTGATAATCTAAATGAAATGGATGAATACTTACAAAACTATAGATTAGGGGCAGCTGGATGGTACAGTAGATAAGAATAGCAGCCCTGAAGTCAGGAGGACCTAAGTTCAAATCTGGCCTCAGTCACTTAAAACTCCAGGGACTCCAGTTTTTTTTTGTTTGTTTGTTTGTTTTGTTTTTAAGATAGTTCATTAATAGCTTGTTCAATTTCCTTTTTTGAAATGGGACTAATTATTTTATTTCCTCCTCCGTTAATCTGGGCAATCTATAGTTTTTTGTTTTTTGGTTTTTTTTGCTGAAGCAATTAGGGTTAAGTGACTTGCCTAGAGTCACACAGCTAGGAAGTTTTAAATGATATGAACACAATTACAAAATACATTTCACAAAAATAAAAGTCCTAACCAATTGGAAAAATAGCAAGTGCTCATGGGTAGGCCAAGCTAATATAATTAAAATGACAATTCTACCTAATAATCTATTTATTCATCGCCATACCAAACCAACTTGTAGATGGAATGGGAAGATGACTCTTATTCTTTCATTATATCCATACAAAACTCTACAATGGATGAAAATGCAGATATCTATGGCCAATAATCAGCAATAATTTGCCCAATGAGCTATTGAGTACATAAAACTGATGCTGTATGGACAATAAAATGCTCAACTCAAATGTGCTTTCACTGATTTCTAATAGCTTGCAGCTGTCAAAGTTCTCCTTAATATGATGTCATATGGCTATGATTCAGAATATCACAATCTTAGAATAATTCTAATTACTCAAATAAAGTAGCTCAAATAGCATTGGAAAGATGGGTAGGGGTTATAAAAAAGGATTTTAACATGGTAGCAAAAATGAGTTGCATGCAAGAAGTAAAATGACATTATGGAAGACATATGTCATAAAATAAGAAAGTAGATAAGTCAAATAGCAAGAATGAGATATAGCAGATGGACACATACAAAATTGAAGCAATTATCTTCCTCCCCAAATCCTCCCCCATTTTCTGTATTTCCCTATAACCTCCTAGAACTGTCCAGGCCACTACTAGTAATATGCATAAAGGTAATATTTTAACCTATGCAAGATAATTAGACATAAAGAAATATTATAGAAAAAAAGAAGATACAGCCTGAGGGGACTCCTACTTTTAGTGAGTATAAGAATTATTCAGCAAGGAAGACAGAAAGAATGGTCACACTGGTATACAGAAAAACAAGATTCAAGAGAGCAAGGTCAGAAGCTATGAAGGAGACAGGGTTAATGAGGAAGAGATGGTAAACAGAGTTAAAAAAAAACAAAACAGTAGAATAATCAAATTTTAAAAGGATTAAATAAGACCACTAGAGTTTTGGTAACTTTGGAATACATAAGATTTAGTTAAAGTAGTGGAGCTTTAAAGTCATATTTCAATTGGGAGTCAGAAAAAAGGAGGAACTAATGTATCCAATGGTTTTTAGGAGCCTAAATCTTTCATCTGAAGTTTAAAGATAAACCTTCAATATAGATCAAGGTGGGATTAGGAGAAAAAAATTAAGGAAAAAGAGGCTAAAGACATGGAGAAATGGAGAGAATGAAGAGGAAAGGGATGGAGGCCCTAGATGTAGTCTACTAAACTACAAATAAAGATGAAACTAACTTTAGAGCATTTAGAGTACCTCACATCTGTTTTTTATTGTAGGGATTATACAAGTAGAGTACTATGGAAGGGAAAATTGTATAGTAAAGTAAAAATTATATTTGTGATCATAGAAGCAGGATGATCTCAGAAAAAACTAGAAAGACTTACATGAACTGATGCAAAGTAAAAGGAGCAGAACCAGAACTTGTACATAATACTATGTGAAAATCAATTGTGAATGACTTAGCTATTCTCAGCAAACCAGTGCTCTAAGGAAGTTTTAAAGGATTTATAATGAAAAATGCTAACCACTTCCAGAGAAAAAAAGTGACAGTCTGAATGAAAATTGAAACATATTTTAAGAAAACAAAACAAAACTTTTTTTCCTTTTTTTTGGGGGGTGGGGAGGGGGTTGGTTTTGATGTATTTTCTTTTTCAACTGATTACTATGTAAATATGTTTTGCACATACATGATCTGTATATCAAATTGTTAAAGAATTTAAAGATCAAAATTGTAAAAAAAAAAAAAAGTCAAAAACTGTTTTTAACATGTAATTGTAAAAAAAAATAGAAAATAATAATTTTAAAAAATTAATGATAAAAGTACCACATGAAGCTCATTTTAGGATCCTGTCATTTAAATAATAAAGCCAGGTTTTGCCATATTGAGAAACAACTCAATAAGATTATTATTTGAAAGGATTATTCCTTCTGTCAGCTAAAATGTCTGATAGTAAAAATAATCTAGCTTGACAGGATCTCTTTCTTTTTTCTACTATTATCACTCCCTTCCCATACCTTATCCCACAATCACCATTATCTTGGCTCTGGTCATCATACTCTAGGCCTGTATTTCCAATAATAGCAGAATAATCATTAGCTGCAGGACTCAACTTGATTTTCTCAGGTTACAATATCTAGATTTTATATACACACACACCCCAGAGATTAGTTTTTGTATATCAATACAATCGTTAAAAGGAAATCTATAAAGAAGAAAAGAGCCTTAAAAATTATTGGTAAAAAAGCTGGGGCCCAATATATTTAACTAGTTTTTGGAAAATATAGATAAGCCTAAAGAGATGATCAGTTAAGAACCTGCTAATAATTCACAACAGAATCTAAGGAAACTCTCCTTTGATCCACATACTTGACAGATTTTATGTCTTCTCCTCTAGACTATATGACACAGAAAGAAATTAGAAGTTATAAACCCTTCATCCCAGACTAGATGAGAAGAAATTACATAAACAGTGTTTGGGATAATCTCTGAAGTATGCTTAGCTAATACCTTTAGTGACACAACAACCTAGAATGGAGAAAACACATTATTTAAAACACAATTTTTCAGTATACACAAGGAAAAAAAATACTCATAAAACAACTTCAAAAGGGCAGACAATTCCAAGAGACTTGTCATCGAGCCATCACAACATAGTATTTTCACCTTTTTTGTTGTTTGCTTGTTTTTTTTCTTTCTCATTTTTTCCCTTTTGATCTAATTTTTTTCATGCAGCATAATAAATGTAGATATATGTTTAGAATAATGCACATGGTTAACCTATATCAGATTATTTGCTCTCTAAGAGAAGGGGGAGATAGAGAGGAAGAAAAATTTGGAATACAAGGTTTTGCCAGGGTGAATATTGAAAAAGAGAAAGAGAAGGGAAAAAAAGGAGAAGGAAGAGGAAGAAGAAGAAAAATACTGAGCAACAAAATCAAAAAAGAAAAAAGATTTAGGATAACACAGTCAGAATAAAATTCTAACATTTAAGAAATAGTCAAAATTATATATATATATATATTTTGCATATTGAATATGAGTACCATGATTTATAATTACTTTTTTCTTCCATGTAGCTTTTCTTCTCTTTATTTTTTTATATTTTATATATTTGAATTATTGTTTTTCTGTATGTGACATAAAATGAATGGAAGTATCTAAGGAATTGCTAAATGCTGGCTAGCCCATTAAGCTACATTATGATTACTGTGAGAATTGGATGAGGATATAGTTTCCAAAGAGTTATGAAACTTATGAATGAAGCTCAAACACAAAAAATAAACATGAAAACTAAGAAATGAAATCTAAACTTATGGGAGAACCAAAAATTAAAATAGGTAGCACATTAAAAAACATAATTGGGACAGGAACTTCACAAATGCAAGGAAGATGTAATTAAGGACTCATACACTGAAGTGGGAGGATGTAATAATATAAGGTGGAGACCAACATTGAAGAATTAGATCCTCTATATAGGATATAACCTTTAGTACCCAGTTAGAAGGGAATCAGGAAAGGAACTTGTGTTTTCTATGACAAAGTATAAAAGACATGTGTATTCATTATTGAATAGTGTGCCTATTCTACAAGATACCTGCTGCTACAGTTGCATAATAAAATGGACTTTTAACTTACTTCACTCCATTCTCACAATTACATGTGATTAATCGTTTAAACTCATCTGCCTCAGTTTCCTCATCTGTAAAATGAAGGTAATAATAATATCCCTATTTCTCAGGGTTGTTGTGAGAAAAACATGAGATTTATAAAGTGCTTTGCAACCCTATATTATAGCACTACATAATTATTATTATTAGAATCAAATGACACTTTTTTTTTTTAAAGCAGAACAGCATGGTTCCAGCTATCTTTTATTCCTGAATGGTTCTCAGTATATCTATATTTAGCGTTCATGGCTAAATCCCCAAAAAGTTGTAATATGCCAAGCTGTGTAGAAATCTGCCAAAAGTCTTAGACATAGAGAACAAAAGGACTGGATGGTATGAAAGGCAAAGTTAGGGACAGACTTATAGTCTTAGGTTTATGTGATTCTCACAGGTATCAATTTTAATATTTTGTACATCCTTAATTCTTTTCTCTAGTTTCTCTAAGAAACATAAATAAATAAAATAATAACCAATGATCACAGTTCCTGCCCTCGAGGAGTTCATGTTCAAAGGAGAAAGACACAATGCAAAGAGACTATGTAGATACAAAACATAATACTATGCAAATGAGAGGTAATAGCAAGAAAACCTAGTTTGAATGGATTTTAGATTGTGTGGAACACAAAGTAATGTGTAAAAATACTAAAAAAAAAAAAAAGAAAAGAAAGAAAGAAAAAAAGAAAAAAAAAAAAGAAAAGAAAAGAAAAAGGAAAAGGCCAGGTTGTAAGGGGCTTTAAAATCCATCAGAAAATTTTATGCTTAAAGGAGTTACTCAATTTTATTGAGAAAGGGGGGATGAAAGAGCTTAGAGAAAACTACATGGTCAGACTATGATATAGGAAGATCATTTTGGCAACTGGATGGAGATAGGTTAGAATGGGATTAGAGTTAAGAGTATGAAGCAGGGAAACCAACCAGCACCTACCGCAATAGTCCAGCAAGGAGACAATGAGAACCTGCACCATATGGTGGTTGTATGAATGGTGAAAAGAAGACTGTAAGAAATTTTATGAAGGCAGAAACCCAAGCCTTAGCAAAATTAGTGGATATAGAAGACAGATGAAAGAGAACAAACAAGGATAAACTGTATTTTATGTAGCTCTTCTTATGTTTACTAAACACTTTACATTTTATATATGAGGAAATTGGATCTCTGGAAAGTTAAGTAGTAAGCCACCGTCACATCTCTGGTAAGGTAATGAAAGAGCCAGTATATGAACCATGGTTTTTGCTGACTCTAAATCGAATGCCCTTTCTGCTAAAATATATAAAGTTAAATGTGTTATAATAGGTAATCAACTTCTCTACCACATCATACTTCTAAATTTTTGTCACTATATTCTGAAGAGAGTGTGAAAGAACTAAGACAGTAATAAGACTTGAAAAGAGGAGAGGCATGGATTTAAATATCACTGCTGAATTTCAGGAATTTGGGTAAGTTATTTAAATGTTAAATCTGTTTATTCATCTTTAACATTAGAATAATGTCTCCTCTAGTACCTGTCTCTCAGAGGGCTCCAGTGAGGCACTGATGAAATTCTGTATATAAAGATTATAAATCTTAAAGTGCTACTAAAACCAACTATTACTACATATATTTGGAGCCTCAAAGATGTCTTTACATTCAGTAAATAAAATGTGCCGGGATATATTATCTATAATACCTGATTTGATATCACTAAACCTATTGTTCCACTTATTCTTATCTCTCCTTGTCTCAATTTTCAGTATTAATAATATAACAACAAGAGAAATAAAGAAAAGAGAAAAAATTAAAGCTCATTTGAGACTCCTTGTTTATTGTCGGGGGCCTGGACCTGAACCTCCTGAAGTGAGTTGAGGACTCCTTTGTGCCAGGACCCACCCTAACCCAGGATTCCTTGATTACCATGCTGAAGTGGTGGAACCTGGCCCGTGGCAGGGGAGGCACAGAAAGGATGGGCTCCTCCTTCGGGGAGGGATTGGGGAGGAGTCCCTGCCCCTTAGATGAATTACAGGTGGAGGGAAAAGGACTATAAAAGGAATGGACTCGGAATGGCTTGCGGGAGACACCGCTGACTTGTAACACCAATAAACATCGCTGCGTCTATCCATCTCGGCTCCTCTGTCTGGTATTTCCCTCCTCCCGTCTCCACGAGGAGGGCCGGAGACGTCCGAAGCCCTGTCCGGCTCGGGGAAGCTGGAAGAGGCAGTCTCTGTTAAGGTTCCCTGTGACTAGGTCTCGGCCCCTGACAGTTAATACTTTTTTTTTTTTTTTTTTTTACTTTTTCTGTTATCAAAAGAAATAACACTGAATAAAATTACAGTGGAATCAATCTAAATTTAACTTTTATTTTATAGTAGACAGCTAACTTGTAGAAATTATTAATGAGTTAGATTATTTGGAAATCTGAAATATAGCTTTTAGAACTTAAAGGGATCTTAATAAATTAATTTGTTCAGCTGCCTAATTTCAGAAGGCTAGTTATTATTGTGCCTATTTTATGGTTGAAACAATGGTCCAGAGATACTGATTATTGCCACAACAGAAACTAGGTTACAACCTGTGTCTATCTACTAAAACTCCATAAACAAAGTCAAAATTACAAACACGTGGGAAGGAAAGAGCCTCTTCTTTGCATCCCAAGAATTAGATATACATCAAAAACACTTAATGGTTATATCTTAATGAATCTCCTACAGTAAGCCAAAAGCTCTCAAATACTTGTGAATAAGTACTGTTAGGATGTTGTTTCTCTCTGTTTTTAAGGCCATTTGATTTAAAAATTAGGAAGTTGTTGCTGGTGACTTTTGAGAGCAGTTTCATTAAAGGACTAGGTAATCTCTGGGCTGGAGAGAATAAGAAAAGGATTCAAGTCCCACAGAGGCTCTAGCTACATCTGCCTATGCCATTCTGAATGGTCAAGAATGTGTCTAGGTATTAAGACATTCTGAGGAGAACTATAGGAGAACTAAAGAGATTTAAGGATTTAAAAAGTAGTGAACTGGAAACCTCAATGCAGTCTTGTATTAGACAATAACCTTTACCAGTTTTCTTTTCTGTCCATACATTACAGTGTGCAAAATATAAACAATACTCACCAAATGGCTAGTTTTTAAAGTTTAAAAGCTTGAGAAAGTCAAGCTTTACTTTGTGTTCCTATTCTTGACATAAGTCTAATGTAGACTACAGGCAACACCCATGTAATGATTTAGACTAGGTAAGAACTGAAAAAGAATGGACTCTTTTACTAGGTCACAAAAAATGAAACAACTAATGTGGGAATAGAAAGTCCTTAAGGGTTTCTGGCCAAAATAAAAACAAATGCTATTTACATTCACTCAGAGTCAATCCTGGCCCAAACAATGATCCTTGGGGTTTGAACTGAAATCTATTGTTAGCTATATCCAACTCATATTAAGATGGCTCTGGAGAAAAGATTTGAGGCAGATAATTTTGCCCAATTCTTCCTCACTTAAATCCAACTAATTTTCATGTCATAACATCACCTCCCATATCACAGTCCTTTTCCCAAATTAAGGATAAACAACAGCAACAGTAAATAAATAATTAATAAATGCCTACTGAATGAAAAATTTACTCACCTTGAACACTTGCTTAATTTAGCAATGTCTAAAATTACTCTGCTAATGCTACTACATAGATGACTAGAAAAAAAAAGTCCTTTCATAGTGAATTTTTCTAGAATTGAAATACAAGTATTCCAGGGTATTGCAAGAATTAGCAACTATTTAAATTCCTACTCTGTATGAGGCATAGTGCCAGAAAGTAGAAATGGAGGGGCAGAGGAGTATGACAAAAGGACAGTAGAGAGGAAAAAACACCCATGTGACCCAAGGCAAGCTATCTAATTTCCTTGGTCCAAAGTTTTCTCATGTGTAAAATTAAGGGGTTGGAATATGTTTCTGAGAATCTCTCCAATTATAAATCTATGATCACAGAAATCACAGATCCAGTCCCTAACTCTCTCTGTAAAGATCAATACTAATCACCAAAGTAGCATATACCTGATAAAAATAGCTAATGAATTCTTTGATTAGATCAACAGATGTCCACAGTGATGGAGATAAAATAATGTTGCCACATCCTGAAGTTATTCAACTATAATTAGAATAGTATGTTCTGTTCTGAATGCCATATATTGAGATAAATTTGAAAAGACATATGATAAATGACTGAAGAAAATGAGGTGTTTTTCATAGAAAAGAACAATATAATTGTCTTCAAATATTTAAAAAACAATTATGTATTTAAATAGCTTTATTTTGTGTTTATTCAAAGGTAAAACTATATTAAAGAATAGAAGGCACAGCGAGATATATTAGGAATTCTTATAAAAGAAAAACAACAATTAAATGATCTAAATATTGAACAGGTAGCCTTGAAGTAGTATTATGTTCCTGGATATATTCAAGCATGAGGATATCAAGAAAGTTGCTGAATGAGAGGGGTTGATGGGAGAAGACAGGGAGATAGGGATAAAAAAACTAGACAAGATGTCATCTTGTCCAACTATAAAATTCTGTGTTTTCTCTTTTAGATTATATAGAAAAGCTTAAATAAGTTATATAAGTTCACAATATAATAGTGAATTTTGATCCATATTGGAAAGTTATGGAAATTTGTGAAATGCATCCAATTACAATTATCCTTCCACGTTGTAGGAGTTAGGGACATGGTACCCCCATAATTTGGAAAATCCTCTTAAAAATTTTTTTGTACCAGAGAAGAAAACTAATTTTTTTTATGAGGTATTATAGTATCTTATTTCAAAAATTTGAGTTCATACTGAATGGGACTACTCAGATGAAGTATTTTTCAGTATTGAATCACATGATCCATGTTCCCAGAGTTGGGAGATTAGGCTTTGGACTCTGGATCCAAGAAGAGACCCCGGGGAAGGGGAGGGTGGAGAGGAAAGGTGTCACATGATCTCTAAAAGGTCAGACAGGAAGTAACAGGAAATTATAGGAAGTGACATGACCTGTGGAGGACAGATGGCACTTACATTGGTCAAGGATAGTTACGTCCTTTCAGTCTATTTAATGAAAAGGCTTGGATCTTTCCTTATGTAACAGCCAGTTAAATAAAAACTGGCTGTTACTTCTGACTGCTAGGTTCCATCACCACATAGTGGGAGTTGGGATAGCTACCAGGTGTGTCTGGGCCTCTCCCTGCAGGGACTAAATAAATGCTTTCTCTTTGTACCTGATGATGTTTCTGATTAGTTAATTTGGGAAGGGGATCTAGCACCTGTCCCACATAATTTATGGGGGCTTGTCCGGGATCTGTGGCTTCCCAGAGAGATAGCTGGGATCTTGATTGAAGGCAGGCACCAGGTTGGATTTTCTCACCAACTCATCTTGAGAGCAGACTCTCAACCTCCCTTTCTGTGAAAAATGGGCCTAGGAGAGATACTCAGATACAAACTGAAAGTAAATACAAGTCTTCGAAGATGAAGCCCAGGTAAGAGAGAGCCAGGTAAGTTATACATGCATAATCTACTGTGGGCAGGGAGGGGGAAGGTAGGGAGAAGAATTTCTGTTAATGTGTCCTTGAACTTTTCTTAGGTGGCAGGCTCTGGGATCATCAAGCTTTGGATGATCCAGATTAAGAGGTAAAGGCTAAGAAAGGGGTTTTGTTAAAAGATGCAAGACAGTGCTCTGCAGTTGGCTAGGAAGGGAGGAAATGCCTTCTGAGAGTCTGATTCTGCCAAGTCACCCTTGGAGAGGGGGTCAACTGTGCATTTTGCTGGAGACCAGGTTGTGATGAGATTGGCTGCTCTGAAAGGGGGCAGTCCAACTCAAATCTTTGGAGCAAAAAGGAAAAAAGTGCACTTGGGTATTTCTGCTGTATGTGGGAAAGTGGGAAGGGGTGGTCTCTTCCATGTAATTTTTGTCTGTGTTTGTGTCTTTGTGCAGAATGTCTTTGTTATGTCTGTTCTATGAACTAGAATTTGTTTGGAGGGGGAAAAAAGAGAGAAAGGTCTGACTTTCCTATAGATTTCAGCTCTGGCCAAAGTTAGAATTTCAGGAAAAGTCTGTTAGAAAATAATAATTGAGGAATTTGGCAATTGGTCATTTCAAGATTCGAAAGCAATTCAATTTAACTGGGGCCTTATGGAAGAGGATCGTGCAGAGAGTGAAGAGTGAAAATAGTTTCTTTTTCTTCCTCATTCCCTGAGTGTAGCAGGCCACATGGGGCCAGAGGGAGAGAAAGAAACTATGTTTATTAGTGAAATTGGTTATTTGAGATATGATAGGAAAATCAATTTTATATTATTGCTAATTTAATTATGTATTTGATTGGATTTTAAGTTAAAATATAGATTATTAAAATTAAGTTTTGGTAGCTTACCTTAGGGGAGTTTGCATCTCCCTAATTAGATGGTATATTGCTTTCTAGAAGTATTGGGTAATTTGTAAACATTATGAGTTATGATTTAAAATTTGTCCACTCTGCTAGATATTTGTATAAGTTTTATGAAATTTGATTCAAAGTTATTTAATTGCAAATCTTAAAGTTTAAAGTAAAAAAAAAAGTGGTTTAAAGACAAGGAATAAGAAAGACTGATTTGCAAAAGAAATTAATAGTTTAAATGGAGCATCTAGTTAGAAGGGATTGGTTTGGAAGAAGAGTTATGTTGGAGGAGGAATCAAGTATGTAGGCCTTGGGAGGAGATAAGAGATGGGACAGGGAAAGACATGGCATGAGAGGAAGAAGAAAAAGAGAAAAAAATGGCTTGTTGGAAAATAGGGGACAGAAAAACACAAGCTTCTAGTGAATTCGCCATTTGCCAGGGGAAAGGAGATATCCCATGAGGTTGGGGTCTGTCTTTAGCTTGCAGCTTGGATCCTGGGGGACGTGGCATCCTAAAAAAAGTTAGCTGTGAGAAGCAGGGGTTGGGAAGCATAATGGAGTAGGGAGAAAGAAATGCTATGTGGAGTGGGGGTGAGGACGGCCAAGTGGAATCTAATTCCCCCTCCCTCCCATTAAGTGTGGTGCAGCTGCTTTTTAACAAACTGCAGCTTTTTGGAACTCCTTTCCCCCTTGCTAGTTGAAACATTAATTGCTTATAGAAACAGCCTACATTTACATGGTGCTAACTGAATGTTTTATTTTTATTTTTCAAGTCTATATCTAAGAGGTTTGTTGGAACCATAAGTTTTCTGAAAGCGATTTATTTCTACTAAGATGTTCCATATGTTTTAAGCAAATTATTTAATGTTTATCTAAGTGCATAATGGTCTCCTTGTTTAAGGAACAACAACAAAAAAAATACAAAAAAAAAAAAAAAAAAAGAGTAGGATTTTAACCTGATCTGATAATTTGATAGGATTATGTCTAAAAGTTTTAATATCTACTTTTAGAATGAAGAGATTATTAATGTTAATTTTGAAATGTTCTTTTATGTGGAAATAGCATATTCTGTATGAGTTTTAACTAATTGTATTGAGTCTTCTTAAATTTGTACCATTATTTAAAAGGACTCAGGAAATGTCTCTTTGAAAATGTTTCTGTTATGGACCATATGCAATTGAATTTTTCTATGTATTGGGTATTTTAAAAGCAAAATGATCTGTTTAATGTTGAACTTAGAACCATCTACTTAGTTATGAAAGATAAGCTATATTAGCTGTGAACTTTCTAGGATGAATCTATTACTATAATCCTTGAGAGCTAAATTCATCTGAAGCTTTGATTAATGGGAATTGTTGTAGGGGATAAAATCTCTTGGAACTGTAGCTGATATTTGGACTTTTAAATTCAGGTATGACTGTCTGATAGATCATCAAGCCAATGATCTACCATCTGAAAGGAATATGCCATAAGCAACTCAGAAGTTATTATAGGTGGAAGTTAGCATCTGGGAACGAATTAGAAGCATGATCTTGGCCTCTGCTAGAAGTAGGATCCTTCTGACTCAATTTCCCAGTGGTGTTCTTTTGAATGAGAACCTACCTGATTATTCCTGAGTCTGGCTTAAGGTGGAATTGTTAAAAATTAGGGTAGTTACCTGAAGAGGTAATCATGTCCCTTATTTTTTCCTCTTATAGCAAATTTCTGAGCAAGTGGTCAGTGGAAAATATAAAATACAATACAATTATATGGATATTTTGATTTGCAGTCCAGCCCTGGAGGATTCTCTGGTTGCTGTTACAACATCTTTAACTTTTGCTTCCTGGGGCTAGAGTTTCATTATCAAAAGTATTGATACTTTATGCAAGTATTTGAGGCCACTCCCACTTTCCCTTTTGTTCATTGAGAGGAAGCAGACAATCTTATCATGCCCTGATTAGGCTAAAGTTTTTTGTTTTTTGGGGGTTTTTTTTTTAGGACCCTAATCTGCCTAGAGTATGTTGATGGAAGGTGGGGGGTAGGTCTTGGGGTTTCTGGAACCTCAATCCTAGCTCCCTTGTTTACTTATCAAAGATCTATACCAGGAGTCCTCAAACTTTTTAAATAGGGGGCTAGTTCACTGTCCCTAAGACTGTTGGAGGGCTGGACTATAGTAAAATCAAAAACTTTGTTTTATGGGCCTTTAAATAAAGAAACTTCATAGCCCTGGGTGAGGGGGATAATCATTCTCAGCTGCCACATCTGGCCCGCGGGCTGTAGTTTGAGGACCCCTGAATTCTATACTGACTTCAAATGAGTTTTCCATGTTTTGCATGATCATGGGGGGCTATTTGGAAAGAAAGGGGATTTTTGAAAGCCAAACAATTAACCATTAAGCATGCAGAGAAAACGATTACTGCCAGCTGTCTATGGACGTAGAGAGGTTTCTGTCTCTAAAATGAAGGGGAATTCATTTCAGGTGAAGAAAAGTGTCTTATAGATCAGCTGCCCATGTTGCTTATTGTTTGCCCTTCACCATGATAACTTTAATTCCCCAACTCCTGACTCCTGCATTCCCTCATATAGCTTCCAGGCAAGTAAATTCTGAAAAGGCCTGCACATGTGCCCTTTGAAGGGGCTTCAAACTGCTTTCGGTTTTGTTAACACCTGTACTAGTTAGATAAAAGCCTTTCCTTGTAAGGGTCTAGGGTTTTTGTGGGAGAGATCATACTCATTGAAGGACACATTGTACCCATTGCACCTATTCCTTCGAGGAAACAAAAGCAAGAATCTGGGGAAAACATTCTTTGGTATCTATCCTAAGAAAAGATGTTTGGATGAGAAGCATTTATGATAGCCTAATCTCCCTTCCAGCCTTCTTCTGGGTGGCAATCCCAGTTACTATTCCTAGTAACCTTCATATTAGCTCTACTCTTTGTTTAGTTTTTTTCTTTTATTCATATTTAATGCTTATATTTTTAATATACTTGTGAGAATTGCTTCTTCCAGACTCCGAGTCATGAAATTCCAACCACTTGGTGAATCTGAAGTCACTTGAGACCTGATTCTGACATTCATCACCAGATGCTGCTGCTGCCCCACCTACAACTCACTTGCCTCCCCTTTTCAGTCCAGACAGACCCCATTGGGTAGGGCCAACTATATACCCCTTGTCAGTCTGAAGCAGCTCCAGAAGATGAGACCTTTGTTCCTTTGTCCCAAATGAGTCTGGGTCTGGACTGCTTGAGTTGGGAATGATGTGACAATGGACCTGAGGCCCTCGGGCCTTCACAATGCTGTAGTTCTGTGGCTGCCAGATGCTAATCTGTTGTTCTGTGATGACTGGGTTTCTAAGACAGATAGTGAGAGTTGGTAGAAATGGGGCCTCTGATTCCTGCTTTTTGTTTTAAGCAGCAATATCCTGTCACTTGCTTGCTTATGCACTTAATCATTAGAGTAGTTCAAGATTTAGCTAAAGTGATTCCTGAAAGCTTCCACTGATGTGCAGATGTTGGTTCTAAATGACAGAAGGCAGATTACAGTTAGTACTGAAGAGAGTGACCATCCAGAAAGTCTAGGTCACAGAAATGCCTGGTGGAAGATATATATATATGTATGTGTGTATATATATATATATATATATATATATATATATATATATATATACACATAGATAGATCAATAGAGATATAGATATATACATATATATACACACATAGATAGATAGATCGATAGAGATATAGATATATACATATATAGATAGATAAATATTGATATAGATATATATGAAAAATCTTCAAATGGGTAAAAAAGAGCAGGGATTGAATGGGACTAAGTATTTATCAATATTGAGTTATAAGATCCCTATTCCCAGAGTTGGGAGATTGGGCTTTGGACTCTGGGTCCAAGGAGGGACCCTCCTGGGGATGGGGATTGGGGGGGGGGGGGAAGGGGGAATGAGGAGAGAGTCACATGATCTCTAAAACGTCAGATAGGAAGTGACAGTAGGTTATGGGAAGTGGCATGACCTGTGGGGGGTGGACAGCATTGATGACCATTGCCAAGGATGGTTATGTCTTTTTAATCTCTCCAATGAAAAGGCTTGGATCTTTTCCTATTTAACTGGCTGTTACTTCTGACTCACCAGGTTCTATGACCACATGGTGGGAATAGAATGGCTCCCAGGTATGTCTCCCTACAGGGATTAAATAAACACTTTCTCTTTGTACCTGAAGATATCTCTGATTAGTTAATTTGGGAAAGGCATCTAGCACCCCACCCACACAATACTATACAATATTATACATATATATATATGTAATATAATATGTATATTTATAACTTACTATATATGTGTGTGTGTGTATGTATACACACACATTTCTAAACTTTTATTCTGTAATCTACTTAGTCTTTAAATATCCTCTGTGACTTCCTAAAAACTCCCCCCAAAATTTCCATTTAATTCCTTATGCTGATCCAAATATACCTATACCAGGATAGGGAAAGTTGCAATGTAAAGGGCAAAATCATAGTCAAATTTTGAAGATAACTTTTGTCTAATTTTGTAAACATTTTAAAATTGCATCTTACATGATTTTTTTTTTTTTGCAGTCAAAAATTCTCCTAATATAACGGCAAAGAAAAATGCCCTAAAATTAAGACATTTTAAAGTGAGAGTAGTTTCAGAAATGGAAGTAACTGTTTTGTAAGAATGGAGAAGAGTAAAATGAATGGAATTCCATGTCTCTCACATGAAAAAATAATTTAATTTCCATTTCCAACACTTAACATTTCTTAAATGCAGTTGGCACAATATATTCATTTGTAGCCCAACCAAATTTAGTTCTTAGTTTCATAAAATTAAATAAGTTATTAGTCTCAATCTTTTCTTTCCTATAAATGGATTATTTGCACTTCACTTAAAAAGGGACAGAACTTGGGAAAAATCAAAATCTAAACCAGAGTTCTTCTAGAACTATTATATTCAAAATAAACCCTTTGAAAATATTTTATAAAGAAAAGCCATCCCTATCTAGTAGGTTAAATTGCCTATCTAGTGGTTAAATTCTTTGCACTGACCAGAAAACTTTCTTTGTGTTTTTCCAAAAGAAAAAAATCTGGTCTTAAGGAGATAAAGAAGCATTTAGCAAGTTAGTTTCACAAAGCATCCAATCAACTTGAGTTAATAGTCACTGTTTGAAGCACATGATGGAAAAATTATACAATATTTTTTTTATTTTTAATTTTTCTTATTTCTACAAATAGTCCAGGCCAAACATATTTATTATGGTCAGCCATGTGACTTTTGTAGATGTCATTTTATCATATGAAGAGATGATTGTAATGGAGAGAGGTGGCGTTGGAGTCAAGACAACCTAAGTTAAAATTCTGCTTTTGACTGGGAGGCTCAGTGAGCCTATGACAAGTTTCTTAGTCTTCCTTTTAAGTATAAGTTACAAAATGGCTGTTATTCTAAATTTGAAAAAGGACTGTCATCCCTGGGGAGTTTCCTGAACTGAAAAAACTACTGGTGCAAAAGAGGAACAAAAAATTATTAAAATAAAATCAAATTTATATCATATACTCTAATTTAGAAAGTTTTTATTCTACTTTTATTATAAATTTTAATAAAATTTTACCCAAACAAGATTAAAATATATTGTTTTGCCAGTTAACACCTGCTACACAAACAAAAAAACTCACAAAATACAAGAAATTATTTTCAGCTTTGTCAGTCTATCAGAAGTATATTTGTTTTAATGGGAATTTCATTATAAAAAATTTCACTGTAATTTTATAGTGCCTATGGCTAGATACACTAGATATATTTTACTAATTCCTAATCATTGAGTTTGATTTTATGTGCTTTATAGAACTGGTTTTTATTACTTTATAACATTTATAAAAATATATGCCAAATACATATATGCATGTACAATTTTTACTTCTAAACCGTCAATAAGTAAAACAGAAATTTTTTTTTGAGATCCAAAACATTCTTTTCAAAACTACATATTTTAATTTATTATTTGAAGCTCTAAGGTAAGGGTGGGCAAATTAGAGTCTCCAAGGACAAAGGGCCCCATTCATTCTGTATTATCAGAAGCTAAAAAATGTTTACATCTTTAAATAGCTTAATTTTAAAATGTAAAACTCATTCTTAGCTAGGGAAAAAGGTAGGATGGAAAAGGTTGGAGTATGAGAGACTAGGTAACAGTCTGAATTTGACCTATTATTCCAGACAATGAAAAAAAAATGTATAGTGATCATCTGTTTTTCTGAATGGCCTGTTTTTCAATATTCATTTTTCTTAAATTCTCAGTAATATTTGAAACTCTATAATGAGCACTTTCTCTATTGCATATCTCCCTTGGGTTTTTTATATTCCTTTGTGTGTGTGTGTGTGTGTGTGTGTGTGTGTGTGTGTGTGTTTTCCTCATTCCCACCCCCATACTATTACTTCTGTGTATTTTACAAGACTTTTATCATTCATATCTAGTCCCTTAGAGAGGGCAGAGAAGCTCTGTCATGATCCTTTTTTGTGTGTGCAGATTTTCTCATTAATCATCAGTTATATTATGTTACAAATGTCTCATCTATACAGAATACTACCATATCTATATCTAGCCCACTTTTTTCTCCTGAATTCTAGTCACACATTATCAGATGCTTGTTGAACATTCCATCTAGATATCTCATAGGCTTCTCAAACTCATCAAGCCCAAAATAGTATCATTTCATCCTAAACACTAGCTTCTTTAAAACTTCTATCAAAAACACCACTATACTTCCCGTCACTCCAGTTCTTTATTCTGGTTTTTCTAGCTCCTTCCTTTTCTCAACTTTTTCACTTGTCTTCTTTTCCCATTATTGAGATAAGAGAAGAGACAAGTTTTCTTTTTCTTTATATTTGTATTCCCAGCATTGGGCAAAGTGCCCAACACATTGAAGATACTTCATATATGCATCAGTTTATCTCACCTCTGGGGCAGCCACAGGGCACAGTGAATAGAATACTGGGCCTAGAGTCCTGAGTTCACATCTGGTTTCAGATAATTACTAGTGGTGTGACCCTTTGCAAATCACTTAATCCTGTTTGTTTCAGTCCTTCACTTTTAAAATGAACTGGACAAAGAAACAGCAAATCATGCCAGTAACTTGGCCAAGAAAACCCAAATGGGGTCACATCAAGTTGGGCACAACTGAAATGACTGAAAATATCTCTTCTATAGCTTTAAAGTACTTTTTAAAAATTAAAAACTAATGTATAAGAGGCTAAGTCCCAAGAGTCAAAAAAGTTAAAGTATTAATTTGCTACGTGAAACAATCCAACAAAGAAAAGAGACATTTGCATTATCTCCAAATATAAGAGAACACAAGTTCAGTTTCCCTCTACATCCTGCCCAGGACACCACTATACACCTTTAAAAGGTACTGGGGCACATTAAATCCACTCCTCTTCCACTAAGAAGAAAATGGCCCAAAATGCAGAATCAATTCTCAATTAACTATAGTTGCTCTACTCAGCTGCACGTGGAATGGGGGTACAAATTTTCCATGCAATCATTTCCAAGGGTTTATAGAACAGTACAGCTTACAATCCCAGAATTGGGTTCTTTAATTACTTGGGGAATAATTTCATCTGGTCCTACTTTGCTCTTCCCATAAATGCAAATAAAAGGAAATAGAAATACTTGGAATGTAAGGTATAATGATATGTGTAATGTTCTAATCAGAGAAAAAAATAAATATACCATATCTATATATAATTAATTTTTCAAATCTAAAAGAAAAAAAAAGATTTCAGACACTAAGAGCTAAAAATCTATCCTTTGACAGAAAAATCAATACAGCAAAAAGAGCTTTCAGTAAGCCAAATAATATGATTTCATACAGTTAATATGCTATTTCTGTTCCAAAACCAGCAACTCATTAAGACCCTGACTAGTGAAAATATTGTAATGTAGATAAAGAGCACATAACTTTAGTTTTAAATCCTATGATTTAAAGATGAACACCATATTAACATTCAATGGTCAAAATACAACTCAAAAAGAGAAAAAAAAAATATATATATATATATATATATACTTGGGAGATTTAAATGCAAATTTTCTACAACTACATATAAGTAGATAAATATTTAATAATAAAGGAAACAAATTACAGCATGCACTTTGAACTAAGTTTGCAGGTTCTTGGAAATATGAGGTTTATTAAAAACATGCTCCTTTAGAGTTAATTCCCTAAAGGAAAATATTATGTGGAGAGAAAGATGATAGGTTTACCTGACCATAAAATTATCAAATGGCCTACCACACAATAAATGCTTTTTATTACAATTCTGAGATAGGAACTCAACTTTCTAAAAATTCTGGCAATGTTGTCAATTACAGATATCTCAATTTCCTGCCCCCCAAAATTCAGTCATAACAAAAGGAATAGTGATGATGATAAAAAAAAAAGATAGCATTTTGATAGCTCCTACTATATAGGCCAGGCACTGTACTAAGAATTACAATTATTGATTTTCATAACAATCCTCCAAGTGCTATTATTATCCCCATTTTTTAGTTGAGGAAACTGGGACAAACAGAGGTTAAGTGATTTGCCTTAAGTCACACAACTAGTAAGTGTTAAAGCTGGATTTAAACTCAGGTTTTGGTTTTTTTTGTTTGTTTGTTTTGTTTTGTTTTTTTAATATAGCACTATATTGATTGCAGCATCCAGCTTTTTTTGGTGGCAAGCACTACTGTGGGTCTCAGGTTCCATTCTCCTCCACCCCAACAGCCATGTTTCTGTGGCATTTATTTTTCCTGAACAGGTTAATTAGTATGAGAGACAAAATAAACCAGGTTATAACTTGTGAGTTTTGAAATATCAGAAGATTCATCATGGAACAGCAACATAGATCCAGAAACTAATAACAGAATCTGTATCCAGTGAGAAGCCAATCCCAGCCCAGAACTGGTTCAACTACTAACTGAGACACCATATCCTGCAAGCAAGGATCAGCTTATCAGCTATGCCCCACACAGAAGTAAACTTGATTGGGAAGAATGTTAACAGTTTAACCTTGAACCCAGGGACCAAGCCACTCGAATTTACTAGTGTGTTACAGGCACTGTGGTTCTTGTTATACTTTTTTCAATAAATATCCCTCTGTAAAAGCTAATGGATATTAACTTATTAATATTAAGGAAATACTAATTGGATGAATAATATTGGGAGAAACAGACCAGATTGGTGGGTTCATATATTTGAAAAGTATTTAAAAAAGAAAACAAAACAAAAAATCTCTAGAATCATAATGAGAGACAGACTATGTTTTGGGAAACAGAGCTACCAATTATAGCTGGGTAACTGTAAGTTAAGTATGAGTTGGAATAATAGCCTTAGAATTTGTGCTGAATGTTTTCTATGAAAACAGTGAGATGCAGGCAGTGAGGTGAAAATGAAATTTTCTAAGTTTATTATAATGTGATGTTATAAACTTTACAGGGAAAAAAAATAGATTTGAGAATACTTAGTTACCTCCAGATTATCTGAATCGATGTAAAATTCCAAATAAGGGAGTTCCTAATTGACCACTCCAGTAACACTATCAAGAAAGGTCCATGGACATGAATGAATGACTAAATACTTATCAGCACAACAAACTGTTGAAGAAAAATATGTTTTCAATTTTTCTTTTACCAGAAGATTTCTATGGAATTTATACAAGTAGTCATATTTACAGAAATACCAGACACATATACATACATCTGGAGAAAGAGAGGGGATTGGGCAGGAGGGAGGAAGGAGAAAGAGATCACTCATCAATGATGTAAAATAAAATAATTCAACATGCTTATAGTTATATTTTTGTAACTCAAGATTCTTGTCCTATCCATTCTCTTTATAATTATTTATTTGAAAAATAAAAAAGTCATACTATTAATTACACTGAGGAGATTCCCTAAGATTATTTGGGGAGGGGAGAGGAGAAATGTGCTTATATCCAGCAATCTCCAAAATTACACAATCCCATGTATGACTGACACATGAAATAGGCATGTCAAGACATCCCCTCCAACAAAGTTCCAATTGCTCTAACTTTTTTTGATTCCTGAAAACTCAATCACAATCAAATGTTATACAGAAAGAGACAGCTTTAAAGTCAGAAGACCTAGATTTTAATCGTGTGTGGTCTTAATCAGGTAATATAACCTCTGGGGGTCTTTTTTTCCACTTATAAAATAACTGTATTGGATTAGATTATCTCTAAAATGTATCATTCTATAAAGAAAGATTGCTACATCTGAAATAAAAGAGTAGTTCTGCTACTTATAATGTTTGTGACCTAGGAAAAATTGCTTAATGTCTCTAGGGCAACCTTTCCTTATCCAAAAAATAATGGTATTAGACTAAACCTGGGATTCTTTTTCCACACAACCCTTTTCATGTGAGAATTTTTTACATGACCCAGTTTCAGATCTGAGCCAAGGTATTTCTGGCAGCTTTTGTGCATGTATAGTGCAAAATGCACATGCATATTCAGAACCAAGGTGCAGTGAAGTCATGCAATGCAACGTGGGCAAACACTGACAGAAACAACTCAGATTCATTATAGATTTGATTTTGACTTTTTGGTTGTTGCATTCAAAAACCTTTTACTATTGTCAAATTTTTTTCACAACCCTCACATTCAGTTATATGACCCCTAATAGGGTCATAATCCATAGTTAATCCAAAGAATCTTTGGATTAGAACATCTATGAAATTTCTGCTAACTCTAAATGAATGATTCTATGAGCCTTTCCAATTCATATCACAATTCCATTCCTTAAAGGGCTATTTAATTTGTTAGGTGGTCTGAAAGCCTGGTGACATTTCTCTCTCTATAATTCTCATTATATGCTTTTTGTCTCATGGATTTATGATTACTTTTTAAAATTTGAACTGGCAAGGAAGATAGCCTCTCCCTTTAAATATACCTCATCCAAAGCTTCACAGGAGAAAGTTCTGTTTAATCAAAGGCAAATGACCATTTGCCACCTATTGTCCCAACACTAATTACTCTAGCCTTTAATTTTTCTCAAGAGAAATGGAGCATCCTTTGATCCCACTGAAGACATTTTATTTCTATACATGGGAAGACACTATCATGAACACATGTGCAAATATGTTATTTACTCTTATTTGCACTTATGAGGAGACCAAAGCAAAACTATATTAAATTATTCCTCAAGGAACCAGAAAAGTCAAATCTTAGGCCTAAGCAATTAGAAGCTGAGTTTCCAGTTATATACCTTTAGTATATTTAGTCTGGATGGAATATGTATCTCCCTGTTCCTTGTGCAGCTGAGTGAAGTATGATATCAGAACAGTCCATGAGGTAATATAAAGTAAATTAAATAATGTGCTTTAGACCTATAAGCCGAACCAACAATAGGCACATAAGATAAATAAGACTTCAAAGTTGAAGTAAGCCAGATGAAGAGAATATAGTTCTGCAAACTTATATGGTAACTCTCAAGGGGAAACATATTTGTGTTAAGTATTATATAATTTACCACATAACCTCTTGTTTCATCTCAAAAATGCATAAAGCATTGCCTTTGTAAATCAAATATAACTGAATTTCAGAACTTAAGCCATAAGATTTCCCTGTTGACTAGACCAAGGTGAGGTCTGAAATGTTACAGTAAACAGGACAATAAGGCCATCAGGAAAGAGAACAAACCTCTGAGACACTTCAAGGTCTTTGTCTGAAATTTCTAGAGAAACTGACAATCCCTTTTTGATTAAGTAAATCAAGAAAGATCTTGTCATCAAAGGATATGAACAGACAATTTTCAGATGAAGAAATTAAAGCCATTTTTAGTCATGAAAAAAGGCTTTACATCATAATTGATTAGAGAAATGCAAAGTAAAACACCTCTGGGTACTACTTTATACCTTTCAGATTGGTGAAGGTGACAGGATAATAATGACAAATGTTGATATGGGAATTGGAACACTGGTACATTGTTAATGGAATTATAAACTGATCCAGGCATTCTGAAGATCAATTTGGAACTATGCCCAAACGATTATCAAACTGGCATACCCTTTGATCCAGCAGTGTCACTACTGGGTCAGTATCTCAAAGAGATCATAAAAGAGGGTAAAGGATCCACATGTTCAAAAATGTTTGTTGCAGCTCTTTTTGTGGAAGCAAGGACTAGAAGTTGAATGGATATTCATCAATAAGAGAACGGTTCAATAAGTTATGGCACATGAATATAATGGAATATTATTATTCTCTTAGAAATAATGGACAAGAAAAGACTGGCAAGATTTACATGAACTGATGCTAAGTGAAGTGAGCAGAACCAGGAGAACATTGTGCACAGTAACAGCAAGATGATGTGATTAACTATGATAGACTCAGCTCTTCCCAGAAATACAGTGGTTCAAGACAATTCCAATAGAGTTGGGACAGAAAATGACATTTATATCCAGAGAGAGAACTGAATATGGTTTAAAATCAGGCAATTTTCACCTTTTTTTTAGTTATTACCTTTTTAAAATGTGGTTTTCTTTTTTTTTGTTGTGACTTTTCTTTTACAACATGACTAACATAAAAATATGTTTGAAATGATTATACACATAGATTGCTTATTGTCTTGGGGAGAGGAATGGGTAAGAGAGAGGAAGAGGTTAAAAAAATTTACAAAAATAAATGTTGAAAACTATCTTTACATATAAATGGAAAAATAAAATATTATTGAAATTTTAAAAAATGAATGACCTTTCAGAGCTGTGCCTTAAAGCTTTCCATTTATTTGGCTAAGTTTTACATTGGAACAAAAGTACTTATCAAAGGAAATTTTAGAGTGGGCCAGGTGATTCAACTCAAGATTAACTGGCCTGGAGAAGTAACATTGCAATCATGAATATCAAGAAAAATTCTTCAGTCCTGACATGGAAGGCCATGGTCACACTCAGTTTACTAGATTAGCAATCCACCATGGACACAAAGAAAGCAATTGAGTGGTTGGAGTAGATTTAGCTGTAATTGAACCTTCTGAGGTTAGCATTTATTATTGTGCACCTTCTAGGTGCCAATGCTAGGAAAACTAAGAAAGACAAAAAGCAGACCCCGCTCTCACAGAACTCATATTCTAAGGAAGAGATAAAATACAAATGACTATGTACAAAGAAAATGTAGATAAATATTTTTATAGGATAAAACAGTGGTAGGAATACTCTCAGAAGACACTTAAGGAAGACTTGGAAAATCTTAGAGAGGCTTGTCATCTTGAAACATTCTTGGATAAAGGAAAATAATTGGGTCATGATACAACCTTGCACCAATAAAGTGGTAGTAAAAATAACTAATAACCACTATTCCCAAAAATTGCTCATCATGAATGAACCTTGCAGTTGAAAAGACATTAGCAATGGACATATAAGGATTTAAATCTTTTCTCTGAATCTCTCTCTCTTCTTTTCAGCTATTTTATATCAGAGTAATCTTGATAAACTTTATGATACTCTCATCAGATCTGAATTAGAAAGGAACAAGTAAATGCCACTTTTTTTTTTTTTTTTTGAGGCAATTAGGGTTAAGTGACTTGCCCAGAGTCACACAGCTAGGAACTGAAGTGTCTGAGGACAGATTTGAACTTAGGTCCTCTTGATTTCAGGGCTGGTACTCTATCCACTGAGCCAACTAGCTGCCTCGTAAATGCCATTTTTGACAACACTTGAGTTCCCATTTATTTTTGAAAATTCTCAAGATCAAATGGATGATGATCTTATATGATCTGCACACTTACTAGCAGTTTGAATAAGATGAGTTCCTCCTTGAAAAAGGTTTTCAAGAAAAAGTTGAAAGGCCCCTTTGTTGGTATTCTGACAAGAGATTCTTGTTCCATTATGTATTGAACTAGATGGCTTTGGAGGCTATCAGAGATAACCCAAGAGATTTCACGATTCTCCCCAAATTTTACAGAGGAAGAAATTGAGACTACATCTCCTAGGAATGTTCTGAAGAGTAAAAGGAGTTTATAGCAGAATCACACAAGCAATACCAGTAGCTACCCTGAACTTTATCCTACAAAAGACATCAATTCTGAAACTTATTCCTCATCAGCAGCCCCTGTTTCTGTCTCCCTATCTCCATTAGATTGGAGAGAGAAGAGTACAGACAGTGGAGAGCTCCTCCAGATCTGCACCCTATAAGGAAGTCACTCAGCATAGTATTCTAATCATTCCCTAGCCTGACTGTAAGACTTCATCATGCCCCTGAATGGGTTATCTTTCTCATCATGGCTCTTCACTCCATACTTTTTAGTTTTAAATGTGTTGTCTTTCCTCCTTCCCTCCCCTGGCCACTGGATTGAAGACAGGAACTGTCTTTTGCCTTTTCTTGCCCTCATGCTTAGCAGAGTGCTTGGCACACAGTAGGTATTTGAGAAATGCTTACTGACTCTGACTCTAGTTCTGAATTTATCCATAATTGCACTTATGACCAGAAAGAGACTTTAAGATCTTATAACTTCTGATAGCACTTGTGATAATTTCAGTTCAGTCATTTTTCAATTGTATCTGACTCTTCATGACCTCATTTGGGGTTTCCTTGGCAAAAATTTATTCCCCAGCTCATTTTATAAATGAGGAAACTGAAGCAAAATCAGGGTTAAGTCATTTGTCCAGGATTACACAGTTATTAAGTATCTGAGGCCAAATCTGAACTCACAAAGATAAATCTTCTTCACTCCAGTTCCAGCAATCTATGCATTGCACCACCTAGGTGTTCAAATGATGATTTATCATTGCTCAAATATAAACATGCATTCTACAAGTTTTTTTGCCTTAACAGAAACTCACAAAAGTCTAGCAAATAAATGTCTTGTTATTTCAATTGTTGTTTCTCAAGGACTCAGATACTTTGTGGTATTGTCTAAATATATAGCATTTCATCATCATAGCACAAGGAAATCAGGTACTACAACAGGAAGATTTGTTCACAATTATGTAATTGTTATTAAATGGACACAACATGTCTGTAATTCAGTGAAGTGAAATCTGTATAAATCTTTTAGATAACAAAATACCCTAAAAAAATGGTAGCACTGATGTATGAAAACCGGTGTCCATAAATTCAATCTCTTCTCTCTTATCTCTCCATGTTTTTTCTTTTCTCTCCTCCTCTCTCCCCCTACAGTCAAATGAATGATCCTCTATTTTGACATCTTCCTCCTTCAGATTCTGTAAAATCTGACCTGCTGCCTCAAAAGAAAGTCAGGAATGAACAAATTCACATTTGTTTATAATATTACATAAAATAAATAATTATAAATATATAAACATTCAAAAATTAGGTGGAGTGGATGCCTACACTTCTGACAAAAAAAATTTAAAAATAGACTGTACTTAATACCAAAGGTCGGCATATTGCATAGACAATGGTTACATACTACACATAAGAATTACTTAATATAAGTCTCGACAAAATTAAAATTTTCTCTTTTGTTCCCAAGTGATCTCTTGAGTTTTTAAATCTTTGTGATTAGAGGTAATGAGTTATTATTTCTTCAGGGAAGAGATTTTAATTTTGAACTGAGCTTATAAAGCATTTATTAAGCACTTAATATGCATCAAAAACAATGCTGAGTTCTAGGGCTACAAATATCAGATATCTTTCTCTCAAGGAGATTGCTTCAAAGGAGAAGACATACCCTAAAGAAGAGCTGAAAATGAAAAAGGAGAGAATGGTACTCAGCTGGAGGCAAGGCTACTAATGGTAGGTAGAAATAGGTAGAGTGAGCTAAATTAGGAGTAAAGTAAGCAGCATGGTGAAGACATGACTTTGCTGGGGACCAAGCTTCAGAACAGAGCTGGCAATCTAAGTTACATTTTACCACCACTGTCCTCAGCCTCCTGTACTGCTAAAGCAATAATGGCAGCTCTAAGTTATCCTCCAGAGCATGGCTCATTTCCTACCTCTTCTGGAAGCATATTAGCACTTCCAGAACTGGAGATGAAACAGCACCTGGCAGGTAACAGTATAAAATTTTGTACAAGTGAATCTACCCCTCAGGCCTTTGCATTTGGGCAACAGAACTACTTAAGTAGCCTCTTAAATTGGTCTCATTCTTTTCCAATTACATCTTGCTTACTCTTTTCAGAAGATAAGTAGGAAGGCTGATAGGCAAAATGTTGGCCTTGAAGTCAGAAAAACTTATATTTGAATTCTGCTTCAGATACTCACTAAATGATTTGAGAGAAGTCACTTAACCTCTCCTGGCTTCCATTTCCTCATCTGTTAATAATAGTTAGTAATATCTCACAAAGCTGTTGAAAAGATCAAATGAGATCATATATGTAAAATATTTTGTAAGCTTTAAAGTAAAGCTTCTTGACAATTATGACATTAACTCCTTTAAATTAAGGAAGGTATGAGTTCAACTCTTGCCTCCAAAATTAGGTGCAATAGGCAACAGGCAAATCACTTAATCCTTTTAACTCTCAGTTTTGTCCATAAAATGGAAATAACAACATTTATTTTATTTCCCTCAGCAAGCTGCTAAGAGAAGCAAATGAGATCATGTATGTAAAGTACTATACATGCTCTTATTATGAAGACTGCCATCACAACATTCCTCAGCATAGTGTCTCACTGTCAGGAGGAGAATGCAATATAGTGGGACATGAGATGGCACAGTGGACAGAATGCTTGATTTTTAGTCAGAAAGAGTGTTAAGACTATAAGCCACTTAGTAGACCTAGAGACTAGACTGGATTTAGCAAAAAGTCTAATTATTCAGCATGAATATAGATTGGTAGATAGCATTTCTTACAAGGGCTAAAAGAGAAGAGACGTGTAGATATCAATGAGGCCAATGAACTCTGAGATTTAGAGCTAGAAGGAGGCCTCAGAGATGGTCAAATCCAAACCCAAAACTTTACAAATGGTAGAATTAAGGACCAGAGTGAATTATATCTCAACAAGAACCAACTTACTATAAGAATTATACAGGGGAAATGCGAATGTGAAAAACTTCTTAACTAACTTAACTAGTTTGTTATCAATAGGCAACAGATTAACTGATCCTATGAAGCTGGCAAACAATCTTTTTCAGATTTGAAAATAGCCAACAGGAGATATGACCTGTATGTTAGATGCAAAAGCTTTTATCTGAAGTTATCTGAAATAGCACTCTGGAGATGAGTCAATCAATTAAATTTTAAAAAAGAGCATTCTCTTCTACCAAAAAACTTAGATTCTAGAGATCTGGAACATGGAAAGAATTATTATTAAGAAGTTATTAAGGAGTGGGAAATTCCCTACTGTTATCTAGAGACCTCAGTCTCCTGGGGTACAGTTGTATTTGAACTATCTAAGACCATATTTTGTTTTACTTATGTAGACATTCTGGTTCCTTGATCTAATGATCCAGACAACATTACTAATATTTGGGTGAAAGATATAGATATTGTAACTCCCTGGGATTAGGCTCAGAACATTGAATTTATCATTTCCCTCTTTCTATCATCATGGCAGGAGATTAATTTCATAATTAAATCAACCAACAAGCATTGACTAATTAACTACTATGTGCCAAGTACTGTGCTAAGTGCCAGGGCTATCAACCCCCTACTTACAAGCAGCTTATATTCAGAGATCGAATACATACAGCTGAGCAAGTAGAAATCTTTCTAGGAAGAATCTTTAAATTCAAATCTCTACCTCAGGTAGACCAATTAATAAGCCAACAAGCTTTTATCAAGCATCTAATACTATTTACTTGGTATTGGAGATAAAAAGATTAAATATGAAACAAAACCTAGTCTCTAGAAGAGGGAATAGAGCAACACACTATATATCTAACCTCTTGGTATGTGTGTTTATATATATACATACATAAAGAAAATAGGTTAAAATATGCATGTATGTATATTTGTGTGTATATTACATAGGTGTGTGAGTGTATATATACATTCACACACATATGCTAACACACATATTAACTAGGATATTGGGGGAGGTTTCATGTAGGAGACTGATGCCTAATTTGAGCTTTGAGAGCAGCTCTAAATTTTCAGAATAGGAGTGAGGAAGGAGAATATTCAGAGACAGAAACAGCTGATGCCAAAACATATAATATATGAGATTAAAATGTCACGTACAAAGGATGGCAAGTAAACCAGTTGGACTGGACCACAGAAAAGACATGGAAAGATAAGCTGGAGCTAGACTGTTGAGAAGACCAAATCCTGATAAGAAATGAGTGCAAAATAAATGACCATAGTAGAATTCAAAACCACTCAGCTTTCTGAGGAATAAATAGAGAGAAAGAGCTTCATTTGTCCACTTATTTTAAAATAAGTTCAAAAAAGACTGGACAGCAAAAAGGCATTGAGAAAATCCATTAGGACAATATCCTATATAAACCCACCAATAAAGCAGAATATAATGAACCAAGAGATGTTCAATTTTGTTAATGAAACAAGAAAGGATCTTTGCAGATGTGAGTTGATTTCCCTAAAATGAAGTGGCATAGCTGGGTTCCCTGTGTGAAGAAAAATGGAAAGTGGGCCTGCAGAAGCAGGTTGTAGAAAAACAAGCAAGGAAAATGAGATTTCCCTCTTTTCTATATGCTACTTGTTATGACAAGGGGTTAGTTTCATGAGTATTTTTCAGGGTACTAATTGCCAGGTGGTAGGAAGATCCTGGATGAAGAAGAACATAAAATCTTGAAATAAGTAAGTCAAAAGATATGCCTTAGGGATACATTTGCTAAAAAGAGATAAATAATAAATGGGAACCATGGAATACAGAATCTGTGGCATTTAAATTTAAGTATGTGAGAGGCATTTATTGGCATCTGTGCCAGACCACATTTATCTAGCACCCACCTGACACATGTCAGCAAAGAGAAAAATGAATAGAGAGATCACTGAATTTGGATTCAGAGCATTTGGGTTCAAACTCTGATTTTACAGATTTAAGACAAAATAAAACTAAAACTAATTTGGAGGAACAAAAGGTCTATAATATCAAGGGAAATAATTTCTAGAAGTGAGAATTAAGAGGAAATAGTATGTTCCGACTTTTAAAAATATTAATAAAGCTAGGTGGCACAGATGATACAGCACTGAACAAGAAAAACCAAATACAACTTTAGACATTTAGTAATTGAATCTGGGCAAGTAACTTAACCACTATCTGCCTCAATATCTTCAACTGTAAAAGGGGGGAAAATTGCAACTACATTTCAGGGTTGCTGTGAGGATCAAATGAGACACTACTTGTAACCTGCCTAGTCTGAGAGCTAAATGCTTATCTTAGCATCTTTGTGATAGTTTACAAAGTTTATAAAACATAGTTTTATATATGTTTCTTTCTTTCTTTCCTTCTTCGCACACAAATTTATTCCCATCTCCCAGGTTTACACCTTTCTTCTTGACGCATCTTCTACCACAGATCTCTATTTCTACCTGCTGTCTAATCCAAACCATTCTCACAGTTCACACAGCCACCTTTGTTCAAATTTGGATTACTGCAACAATCTATCTGTAGGCTATCCTACACACAAAATAATTTTCCTCAAATGCAAATATCCCCACTCTTAATGCAAATAAATTCTGTGGCTGCCTCTTGCCTTTAGGACCAAATATAAATGCTTCTGCTCCTTTCCACTGAGACACTTTGGCCTTTTCTTTGTTCCTAAATTCCAAACTTAAAAGTAAATAAAAGTAAACTTGATGTGTAAATTTTAGTTATCAAAATAATTATTTCTGCTGTTACTATTGCCATTATGTTAATTGAATACACCCCGCTGCTCACTAAATGTGTTATATTTCTTTGGCTCCCTATCACATCCCCCATAGGATGAGTTCTAACCTCCTCTTCTTTCCTCCAGCTTCTGAGCATAGCCCAGCTTCATCACTATCATAAATTATACCACTTCTCACACCACTGAAAAGATTGAAGACTTTCTCTCTTCCTCTCCATCTTCCCTCAAAACATGAGTCTTTAGTTATTACCTCCTTCTTTCCTTTGTGGAAAGAGTGATTTTCTTCCTACCCAAGATCAATATCTTCCCATCTTTCCCTCATTAGTATCCTTGGATTTCCCCTCCCGTCTCCCTTAAAACCAGTCTTACTTGTATTGAAAATCTCTTCATTTTTTAAATCTTTACTCTTCCCACTTGGCTTTTTCTTCTCCTATAAATGTCCTCAAGTTTTTTCATGCATGTTATTTTAAAAAAACTTTTCCTTGAACTTATTCCCTTATTTCCTTATTCTTATTCCAATGACTCTTTCACTGCCACACATTTTTAATAACTAGCGATATCTGTTTGCCTTCCTCATCATCAACCCATTTCTCAGCATAAGAAACTAGGAAAAAAGTAAGGAAATTTTTACGTTAAATAAAAGGAAACAGAAGGGGAAATTTTAGTACTATTTTTAAAAATAAATGTGCATATTATGGTGTCAGAAAGTTTTGCTGTCCAAAGAATACAGAGTGTTATTCTGAGGAAAACATGTTATATAGTAAAGGATCAAAGAGTCAAATGAATTGTAACTCATAGGAAGTTAAGTCTAAAACACTACTCAGGGCATAAATAATTTATCTCACTCTCTTTCAATCTCATGCAGTCTGGTGTCCATCCCTACCATATGCAAAAAGTAGATATTGATGCTCTTAATTCTTTCATTCAATACTCTTCTCTCAGTCCTCACCCAGTCAAAATGAAACCACTCTGGACACACTCTGTGTTCCCCTATCTCTGAACTTGTGTTCTGGTGGTTAATTATCTAGGCCTGTAATACTCTCCTCTGATCCCTTCATCTCTTTCTATTGACATCTTTCCCATCCTACCTATCAGCTCAAAAATCACCTCTGCAATGAAGCTTTCCTGATATCCCAAACTTCATTTGATTTCAAAGACTTTTGTAGTCTTATGTCATCTTCTCATATACACAGCCCATTCTAATTTTCATTATATTTGTGTGCGTATGTTTACATACATGTTATGTGTGTGAGTGCCTTACCTTGACTATATTGTAAGCTCCTTGAGGGCAAGGACCGTGTCTTATCTATCCTTGTATTTCATCCCTGTGCATACCCCAGCACATTAAACACAGAAAGACCTTAAAAAATGTGTGTTGGACCAATTAATGGCTTGAGTCTTAAATTCCTCATATTTCGGTTGTTATTTGCAAAGGGAAAATGATACAAAAAGAAAAAAAAGTTAGCTACTCTGGTTCATTTCAAAGGCTTTCCTTCTATTTATGGCCAGCAATGTAGAGGAATATTTGTACAGGCTATTCTGTCAATGATTCTCAAATGTTTATTTTCAACACTATAAAGGATAAATGATACCTAACAGGGTTTTGTTTCATTCAAATGCTATGTTAGATTTTCAACATTTTGTCCAATTTTAAATAAGTACTGAAATAAAGGATATAAAATAAATATAATTTCATCTTACAGCTTAATCAATAATTTAGCACTTACTGAGCACTCACAATACACTAGGTGTTATACAGTCCTTGTCCTCCAGGAGCTTAGCCCCCTGATTTACATAAAGTTAACAAGACTATTTCCCCACAATGTGAAAAGGTTTACTTGGTATTGCCAAAGTAACTAATACTATAATGCTCCCAATGCTGGCATAATTGGATTGTCCATATTTCCCAAACTCCATCCTCCCTCCAATAACTACCTATATCTGGGGACTCTTAATTTCAATAATTTTTTTTTCTAAATACAATACTATTCCATTAAGTATAAAAATAAGCAAAAGCTTATCAGAAGTTTTTGATTTCTATGTGGTAACAGCAGAAAATAATTCTTTAAATTACTTACCCGGGTGATTTCATTAGAAATTCCTTCATCTGTAAAGAAAAAAAAATACAATTAAAAACTACAGGCAAGTCCTGGAATGAGGTACCATGATATTCCATAACACCTTCACCTTAATGAACTTGAGAATTTGGTTCTTAAATATGTTTGTTTTAATATTTAAGGGCTAAATAACAAGGCATTAATATATAGATAATATGTGTGTTGTCAACTACACAGAATTGGCCTTAAACCAGGACTTTTTTTTCTCCTCTCAACACCTTTGTGCCCAAACAATTTTTATATGACCCCACTATGAATCTGAGCCAAGGTGTTTCTGGCAGTGTTCATGCAAAATGCACAAGTTGTGTATTCAGAACCAAAGCTGTAGTGAAGTCGTGAGATGCAACATGGGGCAATTGCTGCCAGAAATATTCATTTGATTTTGAATTAATTTTTGGCCACTGAATTAAAAAACCTTTCAGGGCCAAATTTTTCACCACTCCCACATTGTTATATTACTCCATCTGAGATCATGACTCACAGTTTAAGAAGCTTTGCTCTAACACATAAGGTAGCCTCAGCCAAACAGAGCAGGCTAAAGATAGGGTGTCTCATAATAATTTGATAATAATTATGTTATGTGTGTCTATGAATGCATACACATACATGTACACACATAAATCTTATATATGCACATATGTATTATCTATATATATGGTTATTTTGTATCAAATCTGAACTGAGCAATCTGAGCAATATGTAATAAGCACAGTTTTCATTTTACATGATTACAACTCTTTCTTGAAAAAGTTGAAGAAATAGGATGAATGAAAGTGGAAGGGATGAGTACAGGGTTTACCCTGTACTCGCAGCACAGAAGAGGGTGGGGAAAAGAAAAAGGCATCCATTTTTCAGAGATTTTAATTTTTCCAAAGGAATAAATAACGTTATTCAAGTGGTTCTGCATCTGTTACAGAACTTCTCAATAATACAGTTTTGAGATTTCTGAGATAACCCTATGAAACCTTTTATATATGATGAAGCGATTCCAATGCAACCACTTGGCTAAGCTAAATTTAATATTTAAAAAATATCCTAAAACAAGATGCTTGTCAGGATCTGGGTTTGAAGACCAAGACATCCTTGAAAACAATATATTGTAAAGTGCACTTTGAATAGAGTGCCAGAATTACTTGTCACTTGACAACTTGCACAAAAAATTCATGAATTATATCTGGTTTTTCCATGAGAGTGAGCTCTTTGGGATGCTTGTACTTTCACTGAACTCACTCTTTATGATGATATAACTTAGGATTTATCTGCTCCTTCAAGTAGAAAAATTTAATTTCTAACACATTCCTTGTACAAGGCAATATCCTTCATTACCCTGGTATGAAGAAGAGACTGAAATTTTTTCCTTTACAAGATTTATTATCCTTGTACAGTGAATAGCAACATGGTGTTATATAGTGTTTATAGTGTATAAAGCACTATATCTGAGTTTCAGTTATTCTATCACTAGTCCTTTCATAATGGCAAATCATAATTTTTATGAATTTAATGAATTTCCTCATTTATAATACTAGACTAACCACCAGGGTTGCTATAGAACTGAAGTACTGAACGTTCTATAGAAAAATGAATGACTACTATATTACTCATAATATTATCAACCTTATTCTGGTTTTCTTTATCCCTTTCCCAGGTGGTGGCACTCTCTACCTTCTTTCCTTACATAAAGTGATCCCATCATGGGGATAGCTTAGATGGACAAAATGGAATAGATTTTAAATGAGAAAGGGGCTAAAGAGTTTGGGCTTTTTCCTATAGGCATTAACAGCACAAAGAGGTTATTAAGCAAGAAAAAGACTCCTATTTTAGGATGATTACCCTAGTAGGACTTTGTTTTAAAAAACCAAACAAACCATAGAATCATAAGATCATAGATTTCAAGCTAGAAAGAGCCTCAAAGGTTAGCTAATAATACCAACCTTTTAAAGTTGAGGAAACTAAGGCCTCTAAAGGTTAACAAGCTTACCCAAAGTCACATACAAACTAAGGAGAATACCATAGTTTTCCTTTGGAAAACTCTGACTTTGCACCAGCACCCTGAACCATGCAATGCCTGTTTCTTTGAAACAGCCAATAAGATAAATTCTGTGTTTTATAAATCATATCATAAAACAGAAAAATAAATTCTTTCCTATGATTTGTTTCTTTTATTGATTTTATAGTAACTTACTGAGTATCTCTTTTACTGAATTGCTTCATTTACCTTATGTCACAAAATACTGACAGAGGAAAAGTATGCACTCTAGTCATGAAGTCTTTTTCAACAACTAAACAAGGGTCACTGATATAGACTTATTGAGAACTACAGGAACAATCTACATAGAATTCCAAATTGTTTGAAACAATTCCATATACGTTTAGTCTTCAGGTCATACTTTACAAAGTATATAATATGTACTCTTGTACTACGAGGTAGAAGCATTTTCCCCTCTTAAAGATATCAAGAGACACTTTTTAAACAAAAAATGGTTCTGACTCACAAAATGTACTAGCTGTGATGTCATGAACTGGTTAGAAGTGACTTTATCACTTACCATGCACTAACCTCCTACTTCTCCCTTCTTTCCCCTTCTCCTTCCTCCCCCCTTTCTCCCCCCCACCCCGGGCTGGTCCTGCCACATGAATTAGTGCAAGTTATTAAGCATTGTCACAGGTAGATTTTGGCCTTCAAAAAAATATAAATTTTAGAGCTTAGAAATTTTATTATTGTTGTTGTTGAGTCATCCATTTTTAATTTGTAATGCTCTAACAATAATAAATAAATAATACAACAAATTAAAAAAAACATTATTACAAACTTAGTAGACATTGAAAAGTTTCATGATGAAAGCAAAAATGCTATTTTGCTCTTGAAAACATGCTTGTTTTTGTTATTGAACATTGGAGTCCTTTTTTTGATTCAGACCACCTGAAGGGGAAGTTTATAAATATCAACCAAGGCAAGGAGATTGTTAGTAGAAGAAAGGATAAGTTACTGCATGGCATACTGTGTGGAATATAATTATGAATCATAGTATTCCCTATGAAGGAATCCTACTATACCTACAATATATATGCTTATTAGAGACATGTTTTATTTATTTATTTATCCTATCTAGGGAACAAAAATAAGGAACTGAATGAATGCTTAGTATTTTTTTTTCTCAAATACTGGCACCAAACTATAAATACCCTCAAGCCTCTACTATATCTTTTGTATCAGTTAAAGAATGATGATCAACATATAATGTGATAATTTTTTTTTAAAACAGCTATAGTGACTGATTTAAGATTCACTACCTTCTCTACAAACCTTATTGTTGAATACAAAGCATTCTAATTTTCTCTAAAAGGCATTGCTCTTAAGATTCTATTAAAAACAGCATATTTTGGACTAGACGTGAATTGGAATAGAGAAGACCAACAAGGGAAATGTGTGTGTGTGTGTGTGTGTGTGTGTGTGTGTTAGAGAATTACCTGGAAAAGGTTAAAAATATGTAGATCACACAGTCTGGATGTATCATAAGCTAACCTTAAAATCACCTTTAAGAGCCAGGCACTTAAATGTGCTCAAACTGCTATCTCTGATCCAGAATTCAACTTCCTGGTTTATGGTCCAAAGGCTGGTCCAAAGACCTCCAGAAAACCAACTAGAACCTTACATTTTGGCGCCCAAACATGGGACTAAGGATTTACATTCAGCAGTCCAGACTGACACGATCCTGATTTCAGTGGAAAAGTCTCCGTGACCCAGAAATTAGGATGAGTACAAAAGTAGACAAGAAAGAAACTTTGTTAAGGGTTAAACTAGTGTTTCAGCTGAAATGAGACAAAAGTTTAGAAAACAGCCTTCTCCACCATGAGGAAAGTATGTAGAATGCATAGTTAAACTAATAAAAAAAAAAAAAAAACCCAAGGTTTGATTGTAACTTGGAAGCAGATCACTGAACTCTTTGAAACATTAAAATACACATCTCCTTGGTCCTCTAAGGAAGAAGAACTGGATCCAGATGAGTGGAAACTAGTTGGACAGCAACTAATTGAATATTACAATGATAATGGTTCTAATTTAATTCCTAAAGAAACATTTTATACATATAACAATACAATTGGCTTTAAGAAATTACCTAAGTATTTTTATAAGGAAAAAGAAGAAAGAATAGGAGGGAGAGGTTATTGAAAAAAAACAGTTGAAAAGCATTAAGAATTAGACAAGAAAGGAGTTAAGTACGGTGCTGATGAAATTAAGGAATGTGGTGCTTCACAGCAGAAGCCATTAGAGCATTTCCCATACTCTGTCTTACCCACCTCAATTAACCCTTCATGGATAGAGGGAGAAAAATGAGGGGGAGGTGCAGTGATACCATCAGCATCATCCATGCAGGAGCTTTGTCCACTCCCTATGATAAGATTACAAAAGGCACTAGTTAAAGCTAAAAAAGGACAGGATATATCAGATTTAATAGAAGCATACCCTGTTGTTCAAGAGTTTGACTCTTCAGGTCAAGAAAGGAGAAGATACACTTCTTCTGATCTGGAAATTATTAAAGATTTGAAAAAGGCTTGCACTATTTATGGGGCTACATCATCTTATGTTAAGATGCTATTAGAGAATTTGCCTTATGAAATTTTAACCCCTAGTGACTGGAAATCTATAGCAAGGGCATGTTTAGAACATGGACAAAACTTGTAGCTTTCAGAGTATATAATGAACTATATAGACTACAAGATCAACAAAATATGCAAACTGGAGTTAATATACAAATCATCTTTGATCAACTAGTAGGTAAAAGTCAGTATTCAGAGGCTTTGGAACAAATTAATTACCCTTTGACAGTATATGAGCAAATTGCTGCTGCTGCCATCAAGGAATGGGGCACCCTCCCAGGAAAACAAGATAGAGGGGAAGCCTTCATGAAAATAGAACAAGGTCCCAATGAACCTTTTCCTGATTTTATTCAACATCTACACAGAAATTAAAGAGAATTGCAAGAAGAAATAGACAGCAAAACTATAATAGTGGGGAGATCTCAACCTTGCACTCTCAGAATTTGATAAATCAAACCACAAAATAAATAAGAAAGAAGTCAAAGAGGTAACTAGACTACTAGAAAAGTTATATATAATAGATCTTTGGAGAAAACTAAATAAAGACAAAAAGGCATACACTTTCTTCTCAGCAGTTCATAGAACCTATACAAAAATTGACCATATATTAGGACATAAAAACCTCAAAATCAAATAAAGTAAGGCAGGAATAGTAAATACATCCTTTTCAGACCACAATGCAATGAAAATTACATTCAATAAAAAGTCAGGGGAAAATAGACCAAAAAATAATTGGAAACTAAATAATCTCATACTAAAGAATGATTGGGTGAAACAGCAAATCACAGACATAATTAATAACTTCATCCAAGAAAATGACAATAATGAGACATCATACCAAAATGTATGGGATGCAGCCAAAGTGGTAATAATGGGAAATTTCCTATCTCTACTTGCATAAACTAGAGAAAAAGAAGTTCAATGAATTGGGCTTGCAATTAAAAATGCTAGAAAAGAAACACATTAAAAACCCCCAGTCAAACACTAAACTTGAAATTTTAAAAATAAGAGATCAATAAAATTGAAAGTAAAAAAACTATTGAATTAATTAATAAAACTAAGAGTTGGTTCTATGAAAAAACCAACAAAATAGACAAACCCTTAGTAAATCTGATTAAAAAAAGGAAAGAGGAAAATCAAATTGTTAGTCTTAAAAAGGAAAAGGGAGAACTCACCACTAATGAAGAGGAAATTAGAGCAATAATTAGGAGTTACTTTGCCCAACTTTATGCCAATAAATTCAATAACTTAAATGAATTGGAAAAATATATTTAAAAATATAGCTTACCCAGATTAACAGAGGATGAAGTAAATAGACTAAACAGTCCCATTTTAGAAAAAAGAAATAGAACAATCTATTAACCAACTTCCTAAGGAAACAATCCCCAGGGCCAGATGGATTTACATGTGAATTCTACCAAACATTTAAAGAATAATTAACTCCAATGCTATATAAACTATTTGAAAAAATAGAGATTGAAGGAGTCCTACCAAATTCCTTTTATGAATGACACAAACATGGTACTGATACCTAAACCAGATAGGTTGAAAACAGAGAAAGAAAATTATAGACCAATCTCCCTAATGAATATTGATGCTAAAATCTTAAATAAAATATTAGCAAAATGATTACAGAAAATTATCCCTAGGAAAACACTTTCCTCACAAATAAAGTCAGATTTAAATAATTGGAAAAATATTAAGTGCTCTTGGATAGGCTGAGCGAATATAATAAAAATGACAATACTCCCTAAACTAATCTATTAATTTAGTACTATACCAATCAGACTCCCAAGAAACTATTTTAATGACCTAGAAAAAGTAACAACAAAATTCATATGGAATATGTTATTTGACAAAAACTGCTGAGAAAACTGGAAATTAGTATGGCAGAAATTAGTCATGACCCACACTTAACACCATATACCAAGATAAGATCAAAATGGGTCCATGATTTAGGCATAAAGAACAAGATTATAAATAAATTAGAGGAACATAGGATAGTTTACCTCTCAGACTTGATGAAAGAGAAAGGAATTTGTGACCAAAGAAAAACTAGAGATCATTATTGATCACAAAATAGAAAATTTTGATTACATCAAATTAAAAAGCCTTTGTACAAACAAAACTAATGCAAACAAGATTAGAAGGGAAGCAACAAACTGAGAAAACATCTTCACAGTTAAAGGTTCTGATAGAGGCCTCATTTCCAAAATATATAGAGAATTGACTCAATGACCTCCAAGACCTCAAACAAAAAATAGGTTGGGCATGATGGCAGCTGAGGTTACACCCAGAGAGTCTTTAGAAGTTCAACAGTCTGATGTGATCAATCAGCAGAGAAGCAATCAGATGGAAGAAAGGGATTACAATTGGGGAGATTACAGGTTTTATAACTCAACAGAAGAACAGTGTCCACAAGTTCTCAGACTGAAGCAGACTTCAAAACAGACTGTTGTGGTGGTCCTCCTGCCTTCTCCACAGAAACCAAGACACATTCTGGAGGACCTCCAGAAAGCTAGCCGAAGCCCCAGGCAAGGAGACAAGACTTTGAAGGAGATAATAAAGAATTTGGACTTTATCTCTGGCTATTCTCATGGTGAATTCTGCTGAAAGAAAGACCAGTCCAAAGACCTACAAAAAACTAACCAGAACATTACACTTTCCAACCTGGACTTAAGGGCAAGGACATTGTCTTGCTTGATTATATTTGAAACACTAGCACTTGGCACAGCCCAATGCAAGTGTTTAAAAAATGCTTTTTAATTCATTCATGCAAGATTGGCTTCATCTCAATTTTCCACTATCAAAGCAAATAAATCATAAAACTAATTTTTCTTTCTATATGTGGCAAAGTATAATGTTTGAGAAGTGTTAAGGATATGTTAAGGAAAATAGAACTGTGTAAGATTCTCAAAGGTTAACTTAATTTTCCACACATTTGGGCAGGGGGGTGACACTGTGTTACAGTGTTGAGCCTTTCAGTCAGGAAGACTCATCTTCATGAGTTCAAATCCAGCCTCAGACATTAGTTGTGTGACTCTTGACAAGCAATTTAATCATGTTTACTTAATCTTTTTCATCTGTAAAGTGAGAAAAAGGAAGAAATGGCAAACACACTAGTACCTCTGTCATGAAAACCCCAAAAGGGGGCAAGCATGACTGAAACAACTGAACCAAACCCATCACATTCACAAGTATAAAATTATTATGTTTCCAATTTATAAAACTTTCAAAGCAATAACAAATAAAATTAACTTTTTAAGCGCCTATGTAAGCTTCTATACTCTTATAACCTCTAAACACAGTTACATCATTAGAATTAGAAACCTGAAGGAACACTACTCTAAAGAAATACAATCTCCATGTATTAGTGATTAAGGCTGCAGAATTCAATTTGGCATTTTTCTATGCTTAAGTTTCACCGATTTGTAAAACACAAATCAAAATACTTGATTCTAGTCACCTCCAAGGCATATTTTAAGCAGTAACAATTAGCTTGTAACCTTTTCTTAGGATATCTGTCCATCCTTTTTAGATTAAAGGAAATTAACTAGAAATTATTAAATATAAACTATTCTTTGATAAGATATTTAAAGTTGGAATTAACTTAAGATGTTTCTTCTCTCTAGAATTCCCTCTTCTCAAAATATGCCTACTAAAGTTTTGTTCTCTGTTCTTCAATGCTCCTCTTTTATGATTTGATCTTCCCAAATAAATATGGCTTTTGTCTTCTATTCTGCCACATATACTCAACTTTGTTTATAGTTACTTGTACATTTGTCAATACAATTATTTTCCTAAGAGCAAGGTTCTTTTCCTTCATCTTCATACTTCTGTAATCTTAATAAATATCTACTTGATGCATGGGAGAAAACAAGCTTGATAGAAAAAAATTAATGTCAAAGAGTATTTATAAGCTATAACAACACACTAGAGGGACAGCTCAAGAGAAGATCTTTTTTTTTTCCTTTTTTGTTAGTAATTTTATCTTTTTATTAATTTTTTATAAAACTTTGTTTTCAAAACATATGCACAGATAATTTGACAACATTGACTCTTGCATAGCTTGTGTTTCAGATTTTCTTCTCACTCACCCTACCTCCTAATAATATATGTTAAACATGTTAAAATACATGTTAAATCCAATGTGTATAAATATATTTATACAATTAGAGAAGAACTCCTTATCTATATTCCCTTACAATCTCCCATGAAATGTTTCAAACATTTTCCATTCCCCAGGGCAGAGCTTCCCTTTGACTTGACTGAGAATATTCAAGTCATCTTATGGGAATTTTACTTCTCATTCTTAGAAAGTTTCTTTCTATCTTCTATTGGCTCTTCAGTGTGACAGTGACATACTGAATCAAATCCCAATTCTATCACTCACTAACTTGTGTGACCTTGGATAATCACTTTATAGGATCTTTAGAGCTAGAAGCACTTTTACAATCCATGGAGTGCAAATCCCTCCTTTTACAAATAAGGAAAAAGGTTTAGAGAAATTAAGTCTAACAGAATTCAAACTCCTGATTTCAAGTTCATTACAATGCTATCTAACTTTGCCTCAATTTTCTCATCTAAAATGAAGGAGCTAGACCAGTTCTAAATCTTATGACCAAATAATCATTCTTTCTCAAAACATATGATAGTCCTCCCAAGGATATCCCAAGGATACCCTTTCCCCTGTATAAATGATCTTAATCCTTCTGAATTTTCATGGAATCTTCCCTACACCAATTATCCTTTCACTTCCTTAAATCTTTAGTTGCTTCCTCCCCTTCCTCCCCATTAATTTCTTCCTCTACCTACAAATGCATCTACTTATTAAAAGAAAGCAAAACAAAATCTCTTCCTAAAGCCCTTATTCACTAAACTGCTTTTACTGACTTCTTAAAAGAGTAATTTACACTAATACCTTCTGCTCTCCTTTTATTTACTTCTTGACACCTCCCCCTCCCCCCCAAGACAATTTCTGATTTGATAGTCTGGTTAAATGTTTATAAATTACCAAAGACTTTACAATCACCAAAACCAATGTCGTCTTCTCAGACCTCATTCTTTTTCACATCTCTGCATAATTTGGCCTTCACCCTTTCTGCAAACCATTACCTTCCTTGATTTCTGTGATGTTAGAACTTTTCTGGGTCTTCTTTATTTCTCTCCAATTGATCTGCTTCCATGATTATTTGTTTGTTTGTTTTTTTTTTCTATCTGTTTACATCTGTTCCCACCCTTAGTTATCATATTCATCTTGATAATTTTCAAGGCTATTTTAAAAACTTTTTATTTTCAAAACATATGTATTGAAGTGTTCCAAAATTTTTTTTCCTCCCCTCCTTGTCTCCCCTAGACAGCAAGGAATCAAATATATGTTAAACATGTGCAATTCTTCTATATATATTTCCACAATTATCATGCTGCACAAGAAAAATCAGATCAAAAAAGAAAAAAAGATAAAATAAAATGCAAGCAAAAAACAGCAAAAAAGTGAAGATACTATATGTTGTGATCCATACTCAGTCCCACAGTCCTTTATCACAAGACAAATCATCTTGCTGTTGAAAAGAATCACATCCAACAGAATTAATTGATCATCCTGTACTCTTGCTGTTGCTGTGCATAATCTTTTCCCGGTTCTATTCACTTCACTTAGCATTAGTTCATGTAAGCTTCTCCAGGCTTCTCTGAAATCATTCTGCTGATCATGTCTCATAGAACAGTAATATTTCATTACATTCATTTACCATAACTTATTCAGCTATTCTCTAACTGATGGGCATCCACTCAATTTCCAGTTCTTTGCCAATACAAAAAAAAAAAGGATGCTATAAATATTTTTGCACATGTGGGTCCCTTTTTCATTTTTTATGATCTCTTTGAGAAAGAGAAGGCTATTTTTTTAGATATGATTTTTTTTCTCCAACATTCCCTAATGCCTGGTAAATGTTTTTACCCAAGTACATGTTATCTCAAAGCCAAAAAACCTACTTCTCTCCTTCCCAGGGGTAGTGGGCTATTCCTGTGGAGCAGACAGGCCTTCAGATTTTCCATTTGCCCTACCAGAACTTTCCTACATGTATTATTTTTGACATCTAATTTGAGTGTAACCCCCCTCTAATTATATCTCCAGTTCAATACTTTGTAAATATTTATTAAATTTTTTTTATTCCTTCCTCTATTAAAGAAAACAAAAACAAAATTTCCTTTCCAAACTTATTTTTCTTAATAATGTCTCTACTTCTGATTTAGCCACTATTTCTCCATATTTTTATTGTTTCAGCTTTCTCTACCTTTTTTCCCCAGAGCTGTTTTCTTATTCCTTCCCTATTCTTTCTCTATACTTGTCTTATTGGAGAGTTAATCAACTTTAATGGCATCAAACAATCATATCTACAGAGAAGGCTTATACTTTTTTATCTCTAGCCCTGATCTCTCCCTAATCTCTGGAGCTATATCTCTAAAGCCCTGCTAAACATTCCTACCTGAAGTCTCATGAGCCAAACAAATTTACAACATCCAAATTTGAACTTACTCTCTTTTCCCCAATGCCTTTCCTTTATTCCAACTGTGCCATTTTTGCTGATAGCAACTCATTATCCCAATCACCAAAGTATAAAACCTCAGGAGTCAAATTTCAATTGTCACTTTCTTTCCACAGATTCTACCCCCTACAAGTGTCTAAAATGTGTCCCTTTTTTTTCCATTTTAACTAGCCTACTTCAGTGTACCATCCTGAACTACCATAATCTCACAACTGGGAAAATTCTGCAGATAGATGTTATGGGACTTTGATGGGGTTGTGGATGGTGGGATGGAAGAAGATACATGCATGAATTTTACCTAGAGTGTCTACAATTTACCAGGATTCAAACCTGAAATTTTCTAAACTATGTATAAACTGTCTACTTCAATCATTGGGGGTAGGGATTAGTTTGCTTTTGCAGCTTCTATGTCTTTGTGTATGTGTGTATATATGTGTGTATATAAGCCTCCTAAAACCAGTTTATTTCATTGGTATAGGGAGCTTGCGATTAATCAATCAAGCATTCATTAAGTGCTACCTTAGTGTTAGTTACCATGCTGAACACTGGGGGATACAAAAGCAAAAGAGAAAAGAAACCCTGAAGTTGGGAGGCTTTTCATTCTAATGAATAAGACTGTGCATAATCTCATATATATGTATGTATATATCTAAGTATTGAAATGATGAAAGTATTGAAAAGAGGTGATGAACTCAAGATTCAGAATGAAATATGCAATTCTGGACAGGGAATTGTTTCTTTTTGACAATAGATAATGAGGTGAGGAGGGGAACGAGAAAAGAAGGTCATCAAAGCACTTTTTTAAATACGCAGAATACAAAAAAAGCACGAAAGAAAAAGACACAGGTTATTTTTGAAAATTATGATGTACTGAAGGAGGAAGGAATAAACAGTTATCAAGAACCTATCATATGCAAGGCACTGTACTAAATGCTTTATAGATATTATCAGTTAAGTAGGTGCTATTATTATTCCCATTTTACAGTTGAGAAAACTAAGGAGACAGAAGTTAAGAGATTTGCTGAATTCCACAGATACTAAGTGTCTGAGGTTATAATAGAACTCAGGTCTTCCTAACTCCAGACTCAACCTTATTTCACTTACTACTCAATTGCCTGTCTCTAGGTAATGAATGTCATATTTTGGAGTAAAATAAAGTGATTATATAATAGAAATTCAGCTTCATGTGCAATCATAACTTTCTGTTCTACTTTGTATATAAAGATAATTTTATAAGATCCTCACGCTCATCATTTCTTATTATATCCCAACTTGTTTCATTGTGTTGAGTAATAGATGGAAGGACAGATGTTACAAGTTTACTCTAGAAAAGGATCACTCTAGATAGCTTCACTACAATAGCCTTTAGTTTAAAAAGCATAATCTATTCCTTAGTGCCAGAGAAGAGAGTCCAAGTGTGTACCAGATTCTCAAGGTAGGCTTCAAAGTGCGGACTTTAAACTTAATACATGACCCCAAAGTCCCAACCACTAAATGGATGAGGTAAACAAAGAAATTTATTCTGGAGGCAGCATAGGCTGAAACTGGGGACTTGAGTGATCTAAATATTGGAAGTGGGGCAGAAGGATGGAGAAAGACTTAACCTCCTTATCTTATCCAGACTAGATGTACAGAGGTCCCAATCTTAGTGCTAGCTGCCAAGGAGATTATGATCTGCTTTGGTTCTCTCTTCCATAGTCATCCTGATGTATTCCTGCTCTTGGCAGCTCACTCAAGAGTGATGGACTTAAATGTATCTCATTGGATAGGCCCTACTGTGCAACTCAGAACTCTACTGGTAAGAACACTAGTATTTTTCCCAGTAATAGGTATCAAGACTTATACCACAAATTCCAGTTCTACCAAGGATTTCCTGCTATGTCTGACACTCTTGAGCCTACTCTAGCATTAAAGTTACACATAATTTTAAGTTTGTTTTCTTTTGACACATTGGTGTTAAGGGTTTCTAGGTATTCATAAATGTAAATTTTTTTTCTCTGACCTCATCATGGTTCATTCATGATGGGAGTATAAGCACTGATGTTGGTTTCCTACAAATGGCAATCACATGAGCCTTGTTGTTCACTCTTTTTGGAAGGTATATGAGCTTACTGACTAGATTAGTTTTGATTGGAAAACCTATCCCAGTTTCATGGTGCTCCCCTTTATTGCAGCCACTCGAGAAAAATGTGTATCCAGATCTGACTTCAGTAAGCTGGCCTTCACTTGCCAACCTGGGGTCACTCAGAGCTGCTGTTCGGAAGTAATATCTGTTGAATTGCAAGAGCTGTTCATTTTTCAGGTCAAGTGGATTTTGTGTTGTCTATAAGTGTGTACATAATGCATGAGTGGAATAAACTTTGCAAAAGCTTTTGTACATTTTTTAGTGTTTCAACCACAAGGTGGGATTTCCCACCTGCCATGGTAATTAGGACAGAGTTGAGTAAACAGACAATTTTTAGGACACTTTTTCTAGCCCCTTTTTCATACCTGGAGATGAGCAATGTGATCCTTAAAATGCTGCTCAGACATCCAAGGGCTACCAAATCCCTCCATTACTTCCAATAAGAAGACAACCCTATGGCCTGGGCCGCCTGTGTGCTGGGTTGTCACTAGAATTGCCAGTGTATCTGCACCTGCTATTGCATCATTCTCCCATCACCACCAGACATTATAAGATAAACAGAAAAGATAAAATAATATGGTGACATCTTTTGATTCAAGAATAAACTGGATTTAAGTGAGGCAGAGCTGCACACAGTTATGAGCTTCATTCTTTCTTTCAGAGTCATCACTCCCTAGTGGCAAGACTGGTGATAGATGCAATGGGTAACCTTCAAAGTCTAACCAAGCTCCAAGCCCTTCACAACACCTGCTTCAGCTGCCTTTATACTTGCTGAAACAAATTGCTCTCATCAACCCATTCCACTAGGGGAAGTCTTCACATGCTTTGGTAGACACCCCTCTAACACATCATAGACTTTGAGGTCCTTCAACCTCATTCAGCCAATCTGCCAAAACAGTTTACCTGTATGTAGCTTCTGTGCGTGCTACAACTTCTTGAACCACAGGTGAGAGTTAAGTGAATCAGGTGCACATCAAAAGTACAAAGCAGCAATGTAAAGGACTAGGCAGCCCTCACCCCAAAGGTACTAGTCTTCCCTGAACACATCTAATTCAGGTTTTGCTAACTAGCTAGGTAACCTTGAGCCAGGAGCTTATCATTTTGGGGTAACAGTTGGTTCATATTTAAAATAAGGAATTTGTAACATTTTATGACTTAATTCCCCTCTACTTCTAAGGGTATGCAGGGCTTCAAACAAAGATTTCTTCAAAGAAAAGAATGAAACTATTAGACATAAGTGATTTCAGTATTTATATTAGTCAAATCAACTTGGTTGCTCATAATTATTCATCGAACAATATCATTACTATATACAGAGTTCTCTGCCTTCTGCTTACTTCACTCTTCATTTTTTTGCCCAAGTCTATACATTTTTATAAGATCATTAAGCTCATAATTTCTTATTGAACAATAGTATTATGTCACAATCATATACCAACAACTTGCTTATCCATTCTCATAATTTTTTGTTCTTTGTCACAACAGAGAATGCTACTATAAATATTTAGAACCTGTAAATTCTTTTCCTTTTTCCCTAATCATTTTTGGAAATCATTTTGGAAATTCTAGTAGTGCTACTACCAAGTAAGTTTAGTAATTCTTTGTGTATAATTACATAGTGCTCTCCAAAATGGTGGAATCAGTTAACACTGTTAACTGTTAACAATGAATTAAGTGTTCCAATTTTTCCATATCATCTCCAAAATTTATCATATTCCCTTTCAACCATTATAGCCAATCTGATAGATATAAAAGGATAGGTTGTAATAATGATCTAGAGCATTTTTCTATAGAACTAGAAATTGATTTGGTTCCTTCATCAAAAAACTGCCTGTTCATTTTCTTTGACTATATATCAGTTGAGGAATGACATAGATCTGATAAAATTCTCTATCAATTTTAGATATATAATCTTTATCTGTTTTTCCCCCAATTTTCTGCTTCCCTTCTGAATTTCTTTGCAGAAACCTTTTAAATTTAATGCAATACATATTTCATACTTACTCTGCTCTCTATCTTGTTTATTCATAAATGGTTTACCTATCAACAAGTCTGATAGGTACTATGTTCCATATTCTTAAACTTCCTTGTAATTTTTTAAACTTTTCTTAGTAAATGATATAAAATATTGGCCTATGCTCAGTTTCTGCCATTTTGCTTTCCTGTAAATTCAACAATTTTTTCCAAATAATGAATTCTTATCATAAAATATTAAGCTATTACACTTGTCAAATATAAATTGCATGTCTATACTGTTTTCTATTTCTTAGGCAGTACCAGATAGTTTGGATAATTACTGCTTTACGATATAGTTAAAGATTTAAAAAATATAATAAAAATAAAGATACACTAAATTCCCTTTTTTGGTCATTTTTTAAATGACTTCCTATAACATTCTTGACTTACAAATACACTTTGTCATTTTTTTCTAATTCAGTGAAATAATTTTTTGGTTCTTTAACTGAGATGGCATTGGATGTATAAATTAATTTAGGTAAAAGTGTCATTTTTTTTATATTGTCCTCTTGGCTTCCCTTTTTTACCCCATTCCTGTTATCTCCTCTTCTTACCCGCCTATTCTTTATTTATCCATCTCTCTAATAATCTTTCCTCCTTTATCCTCTTTCTCAACCCTCTTAAACCTTAATCTATACACCCTTCTAAAAGTCCCTCCCCTTTCCCATTCTCTAGCCTCTCTACCAGTCTACACTTCTATATCCCTCCAGATGTACATGTTGTTTCGTCTTCAATACTCATTTATTTTTAATCTAATCTGCAGTCAATTCATTCCCATTAATCATGGAGAGGCAGAATGGTGTAGGTAGAGCAGTACATCTAGAGTTTTGTATCTAGATTCAAGTCTTACTTTCTTCCCTTACTAGCTTCTTGACTTTTAACAAATTAGTCTCTGAACATTTCCTCCTGAAACATGAAATGTGAATAGTAATATTGGTGTTATTCAGATCAAAAGGCAATGGTGAAGAAAAGTACTCAAGAGACCACAAAGTATCATATGAATGTAAGCTATGAGCTATCATTAAACTTTGGAGATAAAAGGAGGGCAACAAATATACAACAAATATATCTTTTTAAAGAAAGTGTACAAAAAAAGACATCTTCAACTTATAATAAAATATTAAACAATTGCTATAAAATGTAATAAACTACTACTTCTTAAATTCACCTTCTTTTTTGACAGTTTCCCAATGTGTTGTGGGATCCTGAGAGAAGAGGATTCAACCTAAAAAAAAGAAATTTCCTTCCAAAGGTGAGGTGCGGAAATGGGTACAAATCCTGCCTCAGATATTTACAAGGCCATGCACAAGTCAATTACAAGTCATTTAACTTTTCTCATCCTCTAGTTGCTTATGGAAAAAATATTTAAAAGATTAGTATCCATTTCAGCTGTTCAGAAAATCAAATCATGTGCAAAATATTATCTTTATTATTAAGTTATCTTAATCTTAAAGTGTGATATAAATATTACTTATTAAAAATGATACTCCATTCTTTGGTCTATACTAAGTATCAACTGCTTATCATTTACTACAGTAATTAATTAGGGAGTAAACGTTTAAGTAAAAAAAGTAAAAGTTTTTAGGAAGTTTTTGAAAAATTTTCAGAGTTCAGTGACTTTCTAAAACAAACGAGAATCTCTTCATCTATACTTTATGAAAAAGATTTTCCACTATCCAGAATGGTTCAAAGATATTTTTATGTATATATATAATATATACACATATATATGTATATGTATATATGAAACATCAAAAAATTTTCTCTCTGCCACAAATCATCTTAATTTGTTTTTTTAATCTAAAAAATCTTAATTATCAATATCTCTATATTTGAAACAATATAAATATAAATATATTTTGAAATAAGTATATTTTCTTCTGAAAATAATAATAATAATAAACATTGCATTAGGATTTTCCTTTAAAATTCATATAAATTAATTTCCAGTGTAGTGTAGGCCTGTTCTACTTATTGGATTAGTTTACATTGTTAAAAGTGCTTTCTCTGCATATCCTCTCTCCTGTTCCTGATGACACCTCTGCATATTCTGTGTTGCTTTGCATATATATGGTAAATAGCAAAGAGTAAAGATTAGATACATAAAGGCACATGAGGGATGCCTTTGTAGAGATTGAAGCTGGCCTACCCACTATACCCATTCTAAATCCGTCAAGGTGGGGGGAATGGGGCCGAGTATAGACCCTCCCCTTTTGTTCTCAAGCAGGTTTACAAAGACAGCCACACTTTTTTCTTCCCCCCCTCTGCCCCCCTCCCCGAAAAAATAACGTCTCCTAATTCCAGTTTCCCTCCCCCACATCATGGCGTTTACAAGTTTATGGCTGGAGTAAATTCAAATGACCATTATTGTTTGGGTAGAGATGGGGGCAGGAGGAAAAAATGGAGGGAAAACAGTCCTTATCTGGAACCTTCTCACCAAGGGGTGCTGGAGCCTGATCGTATGATTATGGGGACCCTGGGGCCCTGTCCCAATTTTCCTCTCTTAGTCATGGCCCCGCCTAACCTTACTTTGCTTATTCTGACTCTGCCCGAGTACGCTTGGCCCCCACCTCTGAGAAGTCTCAGGTGTGAGGAAAAATCTGCCGGCAGTACTACAGTTCCCAGCAAGCCTCAGGGCTGGGGGATCCATCCGCTCTCAAGCTAGGCTCCAGAAATGGCGCCTATGTCAGACCACCACATCCGGGACACAGAACTGCTTCCTGTCCGTCCTCTACTACTGTCCCGTGGGCTCTTTGTCTCTCTCACTTGTTAATTATATTTTTAAATCGGGAATTTAATCAACCACAATCCAAATATTTCAACATGGAAAAAGGAACACAGCCCCATTTAAGAACAATGAAACTTCCACCTTTAATAAGCCCAGAACATCTAAAAAATTGATAGAGGTTGAGACAAGACATTTGTGACCCGCTGGTGGGACTTTCAATGACGAATCAGCAAATCCCTTAAGGAAAGGGAAGGGAAATAAATATTTATAAATGTACCAGATAATATGTTAAGCACTTTCTACAATATTATCTCATTTGAACCCATTACACCCAGTTCATTTAACTAATATGTATATTTAACATTCTAGTAACAAAACTGCTTTGTGTCCCTTTAGTAATTAGAAAATCGTTCTATGCGTTTTTAAAGAAATGCTTCACTGATGCTCATTTTGGGGTCTCTCTCAATAACCAGCTCACCCACCAATCTCTACCTTTTCCTTCCCAAGTAGAAGCCTTCTCTTTTAACAAATATGTGTTTTCTATCCAACATATTGGTGCTGTTTGAAAAAATACCACAATCTCTGAGAAATGAAAATTTCAGGTTACAGATAATGGAGAACATTAAGTCATGACTGAAAATGCACATAGGCAAAAAGTCACTAAACTGTACAAACCACTGCACTCAGGAATTCTACTATTATATATCCTATGGTGAAAAAACTTATTACAAGAATATTTCTAAAAAAACATTTTTTAAAAGAAGTCAATAACTACAAACAAAATAGGCACCCTCCAGTGCTATTATTAATTTTTCAAGGCAAGATTCTAGATTGTTCATTTATCATGCCTTACTCTCACTAGGCCCACTTTCTTTTTTTTGGTCACAAATCTCTTTTGATAACATCAGTTTATGCTAATTTTATTTTCAATTCATCTCTGAGGATACATCACAGCCTACTCATGACTTCAACAATGTATTTCTGTTGGAATCTTTACAAACTGTTAAATCATTGGAGTTGATAGAGACAATAATTATCTAATTTAGCATGGTTCAGTATCACTGATCTGATCTTACAAGGAGATGTTTTGGGCCAGAACCTGAAACAAGGTACTAAGTAGAACTAATTAGTACAATGCTTGTGTTTACACCTTTACTTATTGGAGTTCACAAGTATGGGAGATTCACAAAGTCAACTTTGTAACTTTGTGAATTCACACCTCCCTTAGGCGTGCCTCCAGATGGAGGAATCAACCTTTAGGAGAGCATATATAAAGAGACTCTTAGTTGGGTTAGAGAGAGAGTTACTTCGGAACATTGACTGGGGTCGGAGAGGAGCACTCTGGGAGGAAGCCCACAAGCCTCTCTTTGAGGCAAGACAGATTCATTCCATTTTCCACTTGGCTGGCTGGAGGCTGAAGAAAGCAGAGGCAGAAGCAAAGGACAATCTGCAAGAGCTCTTGGAACCAAGCAGAGAGATAGGCCTCAACTAACCGGGCTATTTTAAAAGGAGAAAATAAACGTTTGCATTTTTACCAGTTGGCTGCATTTTGGGTGATTATTTACTTTTAACTGATACTAAGACTGCTTTCAGAAAACCTCCCCAAGAAACCTGCTTGCTCCCAGAGAGAACCATTTTTATTTTAAAGAAGAAAAACACCACATATTTCTCCATTACCTTTTCAGTAATCTGAAATTTTCATTTCTCGGACTGTGGTATTTAATATAGTCTGCAGTAAGGTAGTTGCATTCTATTTACAACTGAGGCTACAAGAATAGGATTTTGTCTTAGAGAAAAGCAGAAGATTATGAAAGACCAATATAGGATCCTGTATGTTTTTTTTTTTTACTCCTTTTTGAGCCCAATTCATTCCTCATTCACAGTATATTTCAACTAATAGGTTCTGATAGACCAACTCTATAGGTTACTCGATCCTTATATTTTGAGCATTAATGATTTTCACAATTCTTATGTACGTGCATAGGTCACACTTTTTAGAAAGTTTATAACTAGCTTTTATCTCTTTAAGATAAAACCTCACAACAAACTAATGAGTTAAATGCTATTATTATACATGTTTTGCAAGTTGGAAATCGAAGCTAAGGGTAGTTAAATGACTTGACTAAGCATCACAAATTAGAAAATGTAGCATACATGATTTGAACTCGAGATTTTTCTAATTCCAAGTCCAGCATTTCATCCATTGTAACATCTATATGTATAAAATTAGATTATAAATCTCATTTACTGTAACAGAGTTGACCCGGAAGGTCTCTGGTCAATTTGGCAAGATCTTTTAAAAAGTAATTGCTATTCAGGATGAATACAGAGAGGCTTGCAGGGACTTACATGAACTGATGCTAAGTGAAATGAGCAGAACCAGGAGATCATTATATACCGCAACAATGATACAGTATGAGGATGTATTCTGATGGAAGTGGATTTCTTTGACAAAGAGAAGATCTAACTCAGTTTCAATTGATCAATAATGGACAGAAGCAGCTACACCCAAAGAAAGAACACTGGAAAATGAATGTAAACTGCTTGCATTTTTGTTTTTCTTCTCGGGTTATTTCTACGTTCTGAATCCAATTCTTCCTGTGCAACAAGAGAACTGTTCAGTTCTACACATATATATTGTATCTAGGATATACTGTGACATATTTAACATTTATAGGACTGCTGCCATCTGGGGGAGGGGGTGGAGGGAAGGAGGGGAAAAATCGGAACAGAAGTGAGTACAAGGGATAATATAGTAAAAAATTTCCCTGGCAAGGGTTCTGTCAATAAAAAGTTACTTAAAAAAAAAAATCGCTATTTTTTCATCTTATATTTCCTCTTCTAGCCTTCCGACTCCCAAAATCAGAACACACAACTTGCAGTAGAAGTTAAGGCTCAGGTGAGCCTGAGAGGTTAATTTGGGGACCATTAATTCCTGACTGCCTCTTTCTACCTGAAAATGTTTTTAGGCAGCCCTAGTGTCTGAAGATTATATGGAATCAGTAAGGTACTAGTACACATACCTCATGTTATTACAGTTTGAATTATTGCGCTTCACAGATATTGTGCTGGTTTTTGTTCGTTTAAAAAAAATCGAGTTTTGTGGCAACCCTGTCAAATAAATCTGTCTAGGCCATTTTTCCAACAGCATTGTGCTCATATTATGTCTTTGAGTCCCATTTTGGTAACTCTCACAGTATTCCAAATTTTTTTTTTGTTATGATGATCTGTGATCACTGATCTTTGATGTTACTATTATAATTGTCTTGGAGTGTTGAAAACCACACCTATATAAGAGCAGACTTAATAAATGCTGTATGTGTTCTGACTACTCCATCTGATTAGCTATGCCTGGTCTCTCTATCTATTCTCTCAGAGAAAACAATATTGAAATTAGGGTAATTAATACTTTTACAATGATCTCTAAATGTTGAAATGAAAGGGAGAGTCAATCAATGTGGCAAACTTCATTGCTATCCTATTTTAAGAAATTGCCAGTCACCTCGTCCTTCAGCAGCCATCAACACTGAGACAAGATCTTCCACAAGTAAAAACATTAAAATTCGCTGAAGTCTCTGATGATGGTTAGTGTTTTTTTTTTTTTTTTAAACAATAAGTATTTTTAATTAAGGTATTTATTTAATAGCTTGTTACAGTATAATATATACATAAATTATATATATATGTATATATATGTATATACTGCTTTATTGTGATATTCACGTTATTATGGTAGTCTAGAACTTAACCCACACTATCTCTGAAATATTCCTGTATACTTCTATGGGAGGTGTCTTTTAGATATCTGCTAAGAGTTTTACATCCTGTCATCTCATCAAGTTAATTGTAGCTTAGTGATCCCATTTAGAGTTTTCTTAGCAAAGATAATGGAGTGGTTTGCCATTTCTTTCTCCAACTCATTACTGAGTCAAACAAGGTAAAAGTGATTTGTCCAGTATCATTTAGCTAATGTCTCAGGTTAGATCTGAACTCATGAAAACTCCAGGTCTGCACTTTATTCACTGCACCATCTCACTGTTCACTAATCTAGTAGGAGTCCTTAACCTGGTGCCCATAAACTTTAAAATATACCTATGCATGTGTTTGTAAGTGTGTATATGTATACATGCATGTGTGTTTATATGCGCATTTATATTGATAACTATTTCACAGAAAATATTTACATATATATATGCATATATGTGTGTGTTTATATTGATAAACTATTTCAATAGAATTTATTTTCTTTGTGAGCTTACATAAAAATTTATTTTAAGTAGTAGTCCAGAGACTTCACCAACCTTCCAAAAAAGTCCATGACAGAAAAAAAAAAAAGTTAAGAAATTTTGCATTAAAAGATTTTGCTGTGTGGAATCAGCATAATGACACCACAAATATTTAAAACTCTACAAATAGAAAGCAGAAGTTACTCTGTGATCATACTTTTGGTCTTTAATGTATAAACTACATACTTGTTATATTTGGGTATACATTTATTTGAATAACATTTAACTTCAATTTTTAAAAATCTGATATTTTAACCATCCTATTTCAATCATTAAGTTAGCTCTCATCTCAATCACATTAGTTATTTTATGAACCTTTAGATCCTCTCATTCTTTAATCCTGAATTATATTTGTCACAGAGAAATAGAAAAGAAAAAGATAAGGATTTCAGGAAATTGATGATAAATCTAGCATTCTGTTGCCAAAAGCAGAGCAGTTTAAAAAACTTCTTGAATTGCTTGCATGATAATTTCATTCTTCAAAATGGAGAGGAATGGACACTGGAAAGTTCAATCTCATTCTCACTAACTAACTATAGGGCAGAAATGATTGGAATCCCCTGGGGAAAGTGACCACTCCCTACTTAATTTTTGTTCAAGGAGAAAAAAAATATGAACGTGGTCTTATGTAAACACTAAACTTTGGGAGAATAGATTTTAAAGAATTCAGAGGAAAGCAAAGAATGAGCTCATAGACTCATTCTACAGGGCAAGTGAGTCTACTAATACTGGAAGCCTGTTAAGAATAACATACTGAATGCACAAAGAAGAACATGTCTGATGAGAAGCAAAAACAGAAGCTGTAGCTGTAGAAAGACTTCACTCATTAGCTCAGTTTATTTTATTTTATTTTTTAATATCTATATAACATGGAAGCAAGGGAAAGCAATAGAGAATGAATATATTACATATACATACAGGGTACAGAACTATTTTTTAACTATCAGAAATGCCACCTCCAAAAACGAGGTGAGTCTGCCAAAAAAAAAAAAAAAAAAAAAAAAAAAAACTAAGAACAAAAGAAAGAGAGGTGTGTTTTTGTTTTATTTTTGTTTGTTTTGTGCAATATTAGAACTAGAAGGCTCATGAAAGAGTAGATAAGGTCACTGCTTGGAATGGATTAGGACACTGAGGATGACAAGAAAGTGAATAAGGCAGTGCTGTTCAGTGCTAATTTTGCTAATATTATATTCTCTGACAAGGAGAATTACTTCTATAATGAAAAGGACAAAACATCAAGCTGTTCTTGTTGAATTCAAATCACCTTATCTCAGTGAACTGCAGAATCAAGTCCTGAAGAAACTGGCAGAAGGGATTGCTGGCTTCACTACCAGGGATTTGTATATGATCTTGGCTGTTGGGAGTTACTGTAGATTGAAAAAGGGTTAATGTCCTTGATGTCAGGGAAGAAAATAAAATCTACAAACTACTGGACAGTGAACTTAAATCTAATTAGTGGGAACATTCTAGAAGAGATAATAAAAGAAATAATTTATAAAACATCTAAATTATCTAAAAGTAGTAATTATAACAAGCCAGCACTGTCTTCAGGAAAACATATGTCATATGAGATTAACTTTTCTATTTTGACAACTAGGCCACTAAATTAGTGATATAGAAGGCGAAATAGATCTAATTTACTTAGATTTTAGCAAATCATTAAATAATATATATTATTTCATTCTTGTGAGAAAAATGGGGAAACAGTATACCAGTTTCTTGGTGGATTTGGAACACTCAAAGTAGTAATTAATGAGTCAAAGTCAACCTGTAGACCTTAGTCTACAGGCAATTGCCCTAGAAACTCTGTGTTGTTTTATTGATTTGAATAAAGACATAAATGTCATGTAATTATCCCTACCCCAACTCTAAATTTGGAAGTCACGTAAAGCTTGGAGAAATGGTTGATGCAGTTAATTCACTCAACTCTAGAAGTTTTTAAAACTGCTCTGTTTTTGGCAACAGAATGCTAACCTTGAATGAAAGTTAGGATCCAAAAAATAAAAAATTAAGAGTCTGATACTGCATTCTGATGAATATAGTAAAATTTAATGGGCTTCAATGTAAAGTCTTGTACTTGGGTTCAAAGAATGAAATATATAGTATTTTAGGCTTTTTTTGCTTTTGCTTTTTTCTTTTTGGGGTATCTTTTTCAAGATCTTTTACTTTTGCATTCAGAACAAGCTTAATAAGAGTCAGCAGTAGGAGGTGACAGCCAGAAGAGGTGATTCTAGCCTACACAGAGAAAGGCCTAGTTTCCAGGAAGAAGTGACAGGCCCTCAATATGCTATCTTTATAAGATGACATCTATTCAGTTCTGGGCCCTCAGAGGGCATTTATAGCTTAGAGTGTCCATAGAAAGATAACCAAATTGATGAAGAGGCTGAAGTATATGCAATTTAAAGAATCAGGTCTGCTTAACTTAAAAGAATAAAAGAGAGCATGTAAAAGCTTTTGCTAGAATCCTGCCTGAAAGAAATGGCATGTCGATGATGTTTTGTGCTTTACCTGTTTGGCCCTAGAGAACAATAACAGGAATAAAGGACAGAAGTTGCAAAGGGGCAAATTTAGACTTTATGTAGGAAACTAATTCTAAGGAGTGGATTCTTACTAGAGGCCTTCATGGAGAGCTGGGGCACCTGAGTGACCAGGTGTATTAAATAGAGATTTCTTTGGGGATATAGTTTGGACAAGATAGCTGCAAATGGCCCTTGCAATAGTGGAATTCTGTCATTTGTATTTTTCTCATTCCCTTTAATTATCAAAAGCCTTCCTGGCCTTAACTAGACCAATATTAGGAATTTTCCTCTCCTGCCATTTCACAACTTATAGTCTGCTGGCATTCTGTTAAGAACCTATAATAATATATATGGTGTGACAAAGCTTTAGAGTAGGCTTTTCATAAATATACATTAATAAGGATACTGCTTTCTGCCTTGCTTTTGATGTTTTAAATATGTCTACAATTGCTTTTAATCTTTTATAATCACAAAAGCATACCAAGCTAGTATTTTCAAGGAACAGATGAGAATGACTAAAAGAATTCCTTTCCTAATCAGTGATTGAAAAATTGAGGCATGTTATTCTATAAATATAATCTAGTTTACATCCCTTATTTATAAATGGGTTGTATCCAAAAAAGTTGGTTTTGTCAGTTCTTTTGTTTCTCAGGGAAAATGTATTGAGTTCCAGTGTAATAAATAGTGTTATATTTAGAGAGGAAGCAACAAAAAGTTCTCCATAATCTTTAATTTACTACTACTACTCCCACTCTGAGTTGAATAGGTTGTATAGGTTTCTGTGAGCTAGCTTGGGAACCCAATCATAATCTATATTGCTATTTCCAGTGCTTAATTAATAACAAAGAAAACATTTTTCACCTCCATTCCCTTTTCCTCCTTAACTTATTCTCCAATTCACTTAGCCACAGATTCAGAAGATCTGGAAAGATTTCTCTTGCTCTAAAGTTCGAACAGGTACTAGACAATTGTTTCAATGCACAGGATAGAATTTGACTTTAGAAGTTAGAGGATGCCTCTGTTTTTTTCAAAAATCAAATTATATTAAAATTGTCCACATTTAATAACATTTGGGACTTTCTTGACCAAACATGCAGTTTCATAAAATTGTAAAAATCTATCAGACTATTTCCTTCAATTTGGCAACTCACTGTAAACTGAGAAAATTTCATTGAAGATTTGCTTTTCAAACTGTACTAAAGTAATGTGGGATCCTCATTCTTTTCAGACATGACTGTTAACAAGCTTGATCATGAATTAAAGACTTAGAACTAGAAAATGGCATTAAAAGATTTATCAAATCCTTTCATTTTTAACAGGAATAGAGAATTTGCTCACGGTTATAAGTTGGACCAAGATTTAAACCTAGATATTTTCATCCCAAATCCATTCTTCCCTCCACTATATCACTCCTCCAACAATAGGGGCCAAAATATTTTTAATGGCCCCCGCAAAAAATATATCATTTGACTATTAATGAATATGGTAGAAAGTTTTGCCTAAAGACCTGGGTTTAAATTCTGGATCATTTACTAGCTTTTTTTTTTATTATTAATCTTTCCCTGAACAAGTTATTTTATTAACTTTAATCCCCAGTTATATCATGCCCCAAAATAATAGGAGTTGAAAGAAATGTCTTTAATCTAATCATATAACTCCTTTTGATCAAGTGTATTTTTTTAGTATTTCTTACAATAAATAATAAACCAAACTTTTTTTCTTTCTCAGCCTCCAATTTCCATCCAAAGAATTTAAGAATAATTTAGTAAATTTAGATTTTAAGATCTCATTTAATGTATTGATGCAGAAAGAATACTTTCTCATAAGTTTAAAATGAATATTTTACATCATACTTTTCTAATAGAATTATAAAATGACATTAAAGATCAATACAAATGTCACTATGTTCAGGAGAATTCCAGATTTGTGAGAATCCATCATAAAAGCATTGTTCCAAGCGAAAAATAAGTTATTCTCCACAAACACAACTAAATGACATCATGTACATTTTCCTTCAGTTTAATTCAACCAAACTTTTGTCCTATACTCAGAGGTACCTACTATCCCTTTGGGAGGACTTTAATGTCTTTTTTTAAAAATGTCTTTGAAGCTTGAATTTTTTACTAACTAAATTTTCACCAAGAAAAGAACAAAAGAAACCACCTGAGCAACCAATTCAAAGAGTACACCCATTTAATGACTACTACTCTGGAAAATACTTTTCTCAAACTAGAAAGTGCTTATTACTATTGTACAACATGAATCTTATAAACCTCCCATGGCTATGTTTTAATAGTATGCTAGAAACTTTAAAAACACTATACTATTTTTAAAAAGAGAGAAAGAAATGTGCAATCTCTGTATGTACTTACTAGAATATTTTTAATATATGTATTCCCTTATATTTAACAATCACGGGACTAAATTAAGGGCTCCTGACTTTTAAACTACTGTTAAGAATTTGGAATTTCAAAAGAATCCTGATTTTTTCAAATTTGGATGACTGTCTTAATGATATGGGGTTAGAGGAATAATATCAGCTACTTACTTAATGCCCTTATATTGAAATATTTTCATTTCTTTCAAGATTTCAAAATACTTCATAAGCATATAATGAAATAATGATTTGCCACCATTGTCTCAGAATATAAGGTGAGATTTCTATAAATTTATTATTTTACTCTGTGTAATCATATGTTTCAGTTCCAGTCAAAATCTATTATCCTCTGCTCTTGATATTTTAAAACTAAATTCAGAAAAAAAAAACAGTATATATGTGAAATTTTGCATAATACATTTGCCAGTATTTTTTGAAGATTACTTAGACATAAAATAAACTAACCTGGTATCACTAAATATTTAAACATGCATGTGTGTGTGTATATATGTATAAAACTATACTATCTAGATTTCTAATTATCAGTTCCTTCTCTAGAAGTGGATAGCATTTTCTTTCATAAGTCCTTTGTAGTTCTTTGAATATTTGTGATACTCAAAATGAAGTAGTCATTCAAAGTTGTTCTTAAGATTCTCTGTAACAACATACAATATTTTTCTCAGTACTGTTCACTTTTTATATTATGCAAGTTTTTCCAGGTTTTTATAAAATCAATCAGCTTATCATTTCTTATACTGCAGTAGTATTTTATCACAATAATATACAATTTGTATAATTATAATCCCCCAATTTAAAAGACATTTTGGTAATATAATAGGTATAAGATTAAATCTCAAAGTTGTTTAATTTGCATTTCTCTAATCAATAATTATTTAGAGCACTTTCATATGACTATACATGTAGCTTTGTTTTCTTCATAGAAAAATTGCCTGTTGGGAGCCAAGATGACAGAGAAGGCACACATGACTTTCTAAGCTCCTCTCATGCCCTCACGACCAACTATTAAATTCAGACTCAAAAATAGTGGTTGACTGCTAAAATTAACAAAGATTAGAAGCACAACAATTTACCAGCTGAAGATAATCTGGAAGATTGTCTGAGCAAGTTTGTCCTGAGGAGCGGGAACAGATCAGTGCAGGCAGCGAGTTAGAGAGACTAGCATCCGGAGCAGACCAGGGGTGGGGGTGACCTCTGTGGCTAGAGACGACTCCCCCATAGGCTAACTGCTCTGCCTTAATTATAAAGCATAAACCGGCAGAGAAATTAAAGCCAAAGACAGAGGGTACTCTCTAAAAAACACAAGAACCTAACAAGATCTGGCTTTAACCACCCAAAACCAGAAGTGACTCAGCACAGACTGTAACATAGCCTTGTAGCCACATTCTGCACTACTGGGCTTTTGCTGGGGCAATTACAAATCTGCACTACAGGAGGGCACAGCTCAGGGCAGCTTCTAATTTGCACAGTGTGGGGGGCTTGGCCTGGGGCAATAGAACTTTTGCAACAGTGACCCGTGCTTCCCTGGGCAGGGACTATTCACTGGTCAACCGCTAATACCCACAGCCTAATGGTGGGCTTTGGCCTGGGATAGTGACACTTTCACTGCTCATTTTCTAGCCCCAGGGTAGTTGCACAACAGGGTTCTTTCCAGACTGGATCTAAAGTCAGATGTTGTTTATAGAAAACATATTTAAAGCAGGGAGATACATACAGAGTGTAAAGGTAAAAGGCTAGAGCAGAATCTATTATGCTTCAGGTGAAGCCAAAAAAGCAGGGGTAGCCATCCTCATCTCAGATCAAGCAAAAATTAAAAATTAATCTAATTAAAAGAGATAAGGAAGGAAACTATATCTTGCTAAAAGGTACTATAGACAATGAAGCAATATCAATATTAAAAATATATATATGCACCAAGTGTATAGCATCTAATTTCCTCAAAGGAGAAGTTAAGAGAGTTGCAAGAAGAAATAGACAGCAAAATTATAATAGTGGGAGATCTCAATCTTGCTTTCTCAGAATTAGATAAATCAAACCACAAAATAAATAAGAAAGAAATTAAAGAGGTAAATAAAATATTAGAAAAATTAGATATGATAGATCTTTGGAGAAAACTGAATGGTGACAGAAAGAAGCATACTTTCTTCTCAGCAGTTCATGGAAACTATACAAAAATTGGCCATATGTTAGGGCATAAAGACCTCAAAATTAAATGCAGGAAGGCAGAAAGAGTAAATGCTTTCTTTTCAAATCACGATGCAGCAAAAACTACATTCAACAAAAAGTTAGGGGTAAATAGACCAAAAAGTAATTGGAAACTAAATAATCTCATCTTAAAGAATGATTGGGTGAAACAGCAAATTATAGACACAATAATTTCACTCAAGATAATGACAATCATGAGACATCATACCAACATTTGTGGGATGCAGCCAAAGAGGTAATAAGGGGAAATTTTTTATCTTTAAAGGCTAGCTTGAATAAAATAGAGAAAGGGAAGATCAATGAATTAAGCTTGCAACTTAAAAAGCTAGAAAAAAAGACCAAATTAAAAACCCCCAATCAAATACTTAACTTGAGATTCTAAAATTAAAAGGAGAAATTAATAATATTGAAAGTAAAAAAAAAACTACTGAATTAATAAATAAAATTAAGAGTTGGTTTTATAAAAAACCAATACAATAGATTAATTTTTGGTAAATTTGATTAGAAAAAAGAAAGAGGAAAATTAAATTGTAGTCTTAAAAATGAAAAGGGGAAACTTTCCACCAATGAAGAGGGAATTAGAGCAATAATAAGGAGTTATTTTGCCCAACTTTATGCCAATAAATTTGATCACTTAAGTGAAATGGATGACTACTTCTAAAAATATAGGCTTCCCAGATTAACAGAGGAGGAAATAAATTGCTTAAATAGTCCCATCTCGGAAAAAAGAAGTAGAACAAGCTATTAACCAACTCTCTAAGAAAAAATCCCCAGGACTAGAGGATTTACATGTGAATTCTACCAAACATCTAAAGAACAATTAGCCCCAATGCTATATAAACTATTTGAAAAAATAGGGAATGAAAGAGTCCTACCAAATTCCTTTTATGACACAGACATGGTACTGATACCTAAATCAGTTAGGGTGAAAACAGAAAAAGAAAATTATAGACCAATCTCCCTAATGAATACTAATGCTAAAATCTTAAACAAGATATCAGCAAAAAGATTACAGAAAATCATCAATATGATCATCTCAATAGATGCAGAAATAGTATTTGATAAAATCCAACTACCATTCCTATTAAAAACACTTGAAAGTAAATGGTCTTTTCTTTAAAACAATCAGTAGCATCTATTTAAAACCACCAGTAAGCATCATATGTAATGGGGATTAACTGGAATCATTCCCAATAAAATCAGGAGTGAAACAAGATTGCCCTCTATCACCATTACTATTCAATATTGTATTAGAAACACTAGCTTTGGCAATAAGAACTGAGAAAAAAATTAAAGGAATCAGAGTAGGTAATGAGGAAACCAAATCATCACTCTTTGCTGATGATATGATGGTATACTTCGAAAACCCCAGAGATTCTACTAAAAAGCTATTAGAAATAATCCACACCTTTAGCAAAATTGCAGGATATAAAATAAACCCACATAAGTCATCAGCATTCTTATATATCACTAACAAAATCCAACAGTTAGAGTTACAAAGAGAAATTCCATTTAAGGTAACTACTAACAGTAAAAAATATTTAGGAATCTATCTGCCAAGGGAAAATCAGAAACTATATGAGCAAAACTACAAAATTCTTTCCACACAAATAAAGTCAGATCTAATGAATTGGAAAAATATTAAATGCTGTTGGATTGGGTGAACAAATATAATAAAGATGACAATACTACCTAAACTAATCTATTTATTTAGCACTATACCAATCAGACTCCCCAAAAAACGATTTTAATGATCTAGAAAAAATAACAACAAAGTTCATATGGAAAAACAAAAGGTCAAGAATTTCAAGGGAATTAATGAAAAAAAAAATCAAATGAAGATGGCCTAGCTGTACCAGATCTAAAATTATATTATAAAGCAACGATTACCCAAACCATTTGGTATTGGCTAAGAAATAGACTAGTTGATCAGTGGAATAGGTTAGGTTCAAAGGACAAAATGGCGAATAACTTTAAAAATCTAGTGTTTGACAAACCCAAAGACCCCAGCTTTTGGGATAAGAACTAAATTGCTGGGAAAATTGGAAATTATGGCAGAAACTCAGCATTGACCCACACTTAACACTATACACAAAGATAAGGTCAAAATGGGTTCAAGACCTAAGCATAAAGAATGAGATTATAAATAAATTGGAAGAACATAGGATAGTTTACCTCTCAGACCTGTGGAAGAGGAAGGAATTTATGACCAAAGAATAACTAGAGATCATTTATGATCACAAAATAGAAAAATTTGATTATATGAAATTGAAAAGTTTTTGTACAAACAAAACAAATGCAGACAAGATTAGAAGGGAAACAATAAACTGGGAAAACATTTTTATAGTCAAAAGTTCTGATAAAGGCCTCATTTCCAAAATATATAGAGAATTGATTCTAATTTATAAGAAATCAAGCCATTCTCCAATTGATAAATGGTCAAAGGATATGAACAGACAATTCTCAGATGAAGAAATTGAAACTATTTCTAGTCATATGAAAAGATGCTCCAAGTCACTATTAATCAGAGAAATGCAAAATAAGACAACTTTAAAATATCATTACACTTGTCAGATTGGCTAGAATGACAGGGAAAGATAATGCAGAATGCTGGAGGGGATGTGGGAAAACCGGGACACTGATATATTATTGGTGAAATTATGAATACATCCAGCCATTCTGGAGAGCAATTTGGAACTATGCTCAGAAAGCTATCAAATTGTGTATACTCTTTGACCCAGCAGTGTTACTACTGGGCTTATATCCCAAAGAAAAGGACCTGTATGTGCAAGAATGTTTGTGGCAGCCCTCTTTGTAGTGGGCAGAAACTGGAAACTAAGTGGATGCCCATCAATTGGAGAATGGCTGAATAAATTGTGGTATATGAATATTATGGAATATTATTGTTCTGTAAGAAATGACCAGCAGGATGATTTCAGAAAGGCCCAGAGAGACTTACGTGAATTGATGCTGACTAAAATGAGCAGGATCAGAAGATTATTATATACTTCAACAACAATACTATAAAATGATCAATTCTGATGGACATGACCCTCTTCAACAATGAGATGAACCAAATCAGTTCCAATAAAGCAGTAATGAACTGAAACAGCTACCCCCAGGGAAAGAACTCTGGGAGATGACTATGAACCACTACATAGAATTCCCAATCCCTCTATTTTTGTCCACCTGCATTTTTGATTTCCTTCATAGGCTAATTGTACACTATTTTAAAGTCTGACTCTTTTTATACAGCAAAATATTGTTTCGACATGTATACATATATTGTATTTAACTTATACTTTAACATATTTAACATGTATTGATCAACCTGCCATCTGGGGGAAGAAGGGAAAAATTTAGAACAAAAGGGTTTGCAATTGTCAATGCTGAAAAATTACCTATGCATATATCTTATAAATAAAAAGCTATAATAATAACAGAAAAGAAAAAAAAAAGAAAAACTGCCTGTTCATATCTTTTGATATGAATACATCAATTTTTGAATGATTTGCTGTCTTATAAATGTGACTATAAACATTTTTTATAATATTTGAGAAATGGAACTTTAATTTGAAAGACTGTCTATAAAATTCCCACCCTCCCCCAACTTTCTGCTTTCCTTCTTATCTTGGCTACATTGGTTTTATTTGTTCCTAAACTTTTTAATTTAATGTAATAAAAATTATCCATTTTTATACCTCTACAATGTTCTCTATTGTTTATTTATAAATGTTTCCTTACTCTTAAGCCTGATTTCCTATGTTCTATGTTTTTCTAATTTTCTGTTATATTTTCTTATTATATCTGCCTTTATATCTTGGTCATATATCCATTCTGACATTTTCTTGGTAAATGATTTAAGATATTTATCTATGTCCAATTTCTTCCAGATTATTCTCTAGTTATCTCAGCATTTTTTAAACCAAATACTGAATTTATTCCAAAAACTTAGATTTTTACCTTTGTCAAACACAAGATCACTATATTCATTTATGTATATTCTATGTCTACTCTAATGATCTACCTTCCTATTTCTTAGCCAATACCAGATAATTTTGATAATTACTATATTATAATATGGTTTAAGATCTAGTATTGCTAGACCCCTTTCCTTTACATTTTTATTTCATTTCTTCAAAACTCTTGACCTTTTGTTCTTCCAAATGAATTATGCTATTTTTTCTAATTCAGTAAAAATGGTAACTTAATTGGTATAAACTGAATAGATGAAGATAAAGTTGTAATTTGTGTTATGTTGGTTTTACCTATACATGAACAATTAATATTTCTTCAATTAGTTAAATCTATTTAAATAAAGAGTGTTTTATTATCATATTCATGTAGTCTAGGTCTGTTTTGACAGGTACACACTCAGGTTATTTTATGCTGTTTACAATTACATCTCTTATTATCTCTTCTTGCAGGATTTTGTTGTAGATATATAAAAATGTTGATGAATTATGTTAGTTTACTTTATAGCATGTTACTTTGCCAAATTATTGATTCAGCTTTTTAGTGTTTACACAAATATATCATTATATTGTCTCCAAGAAGAGATAATTTATTACATCATTTCCTATTCTGATTTCTTCAATTTCTTTTTCTTATCTTATCATTTTTGCAATTATTTCTAAAACACTACTGAATAATGTTGCTGCATATTATTTATTTCTTATAATTAAATCTATTTTAACTTTTGAGATTATTGTTCCCCCTGCTTTTTTGAAAACCAGCCAAAGCATAATAAATTCTATTCTAGCCCTCATAACTATAACTATAACTATATACATATATAGTTATAACTATAACTCTGGTGATTCTTTTAAAAAAAAGTATCAGATTCTGATGTTTATTTTTAACACATTCTTTTATCCATTTCTATTTTATCAGTAAATACATTCCATTAAAATTCAAAGTTATGACTACTAGTTGTGTATTTTCCTCCATCTTATTTTTCCTCAACCTTCTTCCCCATTTACCCTACCCCTTACATATTTCTATTTTACTTCCAACCACTACCTTACCCTCTTATTCTTAAACCTACTCACCCTCTATCATCCTATTTTTCAATCCTATCCTATCCCCTTGTCCTATTTCACTTTTATATTCTTCTAGATATGTATTTCATCTTTAACCCAGGTCCAATGTAAGATTCCAGCTCTACCAACTTTCCACTCCCACCTACTTTTACTTAACAGTTCTTCCATTGATGCCTCAATTTTATAATTATTCTCCTGACCCAATTTTATGTATTAGAATCATCCCATCATACTAGTCAACCTAAAGCCTTTTATCTATGTATGATCTTTCAAACCAACTCAAATAATAACAATCTTGAGAATACAGATAACATTTACCCATATAAGAAATAAACAATTCCACCTATTGAATCCCTTATAATTAGTCTTCAGTGTTTACTTTATGTTTCTTCTTGATCTTATGTGTCAACTTTTTCCACTGAATTCTGATCTTTTTGTCATAAAAACCTGAAAGTCTTTCAATTCATTAGAAATTCCTCTCTTTTTTTCAGGATTATGCTCAGCTTTGCTTGGGTAATTTATTTTTGGTTGCAGAACCAGTTTCTTTGCTTTTTGAAATATAATGTCCCAAGCTCTTTGATCTTTTAATGTAGAAGCTATTAGCTAATTTTTAAATTTTTTAATAGTATTTTTTCAAAACTTGGCTATAATATTCCTTTGAGATTTTATCTCAGTATTTCTTTCAGGTGGTAAATATTCTACTTTCCTCTCTCATTCTAGTACTTCAGGGCAATTTTCCTTAATAATTTCTTGTAATATCATATCTAGATTCTTTTTTTCCTCAGAATTTTCAGGTAATCCAACCATTTTATATTATCTCTCCTTTATTTTCTAGATCATAAGTACTTGCCTGGGAATAAGGAATAAGAAAAGGTTGTTTATGAAGTGCTTTCTTTCCTTTATTCCTTTATTTGGTCTGCTTTATGTATACATTTCTCAAAAGGAATCATCAAGAAACATTTGTTTGGCAGGGGATTCAAAAACAAATCAAATGAAGGAGTCCTTGACATTAAAAAGTACACATTCTATCTGTATAACAAAGGTATTGGCATGTAAGAACATACACACACACACGCACACATATATACATATTAGAAAGAAAATCACACAAATCATTTCAATCTTGAGTTTTGGAAGCATAGAAACAATTGTATTATGTAAGTGGACCATTCTGTCAACTTTGATGTAATGTCACTTTATTCCTAGGGAGGGAAGAGACCAGCACATGGTTCAAGAACATGAGAAGACTGGACACAGACAAGCTAGAGCAGGAGCAGAAAACAAGCAAGGAACAGGGCTAACCTACCTGGCAGCCTGACACAGAAACCAGCAAGAGGACAGGAGACATCCTGGATCACACAGCACTCAGAATTGCTAGATGGGACGTTGGGAAGGACACTTGAGTGGGAGCATAAAGCTTAAATCTGGAGTTCTCAAAGCAACTCCCCAATCTTGGAGCCTGGGGGATGAGTATCTGCCAGTCCATTTTTTTTTTCATTCAGAAGGATTTAAAATTTCTTAACATCGAATTTGTATAATGAAAATTCGTAAAGCAATTAATCTGTACTTCCAAGAACTTCCAAAGAACTTCCAAACATAAAAAGCTGTATTTCTATAGGCTTTGTCTTTGTTATAGCAAAGAAACATAAACGCATATTAAATGTAGAAAATAAAAAGATTTTGTGATTGGCCACAATCCCAAAAGTACAAAAAATTGCAATGAATGGTTTGAATGCTCCAATTATAATCATGCTATGCATCCTGTAACTACCTGTAACTTGGTGCTTCTCTATTACAATCATTTTCATTGTTAACCATAATGTAAAGCCATTGAAAAGATTCCAATAAACAATTACTGACTTTTGAGCCATGCAAACATTCTCAGAATAAGCTTCCTTCCTATTTATATTGATCCATATCCAACAGCCTATCATTCAAATAAAGTATATCCTGACTTCATAGCTGTTTTTCATAGCATCATTTCTGCTGGGTAATATGCATTAAGTACTTTTGATATCCTTATCACCCATTAAGAATTTTAGACACAGTATAATTGACTCTTCCATTAATAAAAGTAATTGCCACTAACAGATAATAGATCAGGGTTGTCCTGAGAGCCTGAGCAGATTTAGAATAAGCCACATTAGATACCTATATTATATAATTTATCCAAATAAATTTGGATAGCTAAATTTTTCAAGCCTCTGAAAAAGCCTATGAAACTAAGTAAAATCCTTTTTTTTTTTTTTAATGACACAAACGTGAAAATCCCCTTTTCACATTAGTAGCAAAATGACAATAAGAGATAAGGACTGATCCGTAATTTTTTTAGTACAGGTGATTCTCTGAAACTCCCCATCTTCAAGCAGGAATTTCTAACCTTTTTTGTTCCAAGGATACCCTTCTGGTAGTCAGGTGAAGCATATGGATCCCTTCCCAAAATATTTTTAAATGTATAAAATAAAATACATAGGACTTCAAAGGAAACCAATTACACTGAAATGTAATTTATTAATTTTTTAAAAGGTTAAAAGCTCAATTCAGTAGTGTGCCTAAGATCATACAGTAAGGAGAGGTTAGACATAGAATCCAAATCTTCCTGGTTTTGAAATCAGCTTTCTATCCACTGTGCATACTGCCTCATTATAATGATGAATGAAGTAAAGCACAAACTACTCTTAGAATGGACAGAGTTTACCATTTTATGCATACAAGTACATTATCTGGTTATCCCTTTTTCCCTTCCATATGATGGACCTACTTTTCCTTTCCTGATGGTACATCTCAAAATAATACTCTTTACATCACAAGTCATTGTCAGCATTATGCTGCAGTCTATTTGGGTCACCTAAAATTTTGATTCTTCCAATATTATGTTCTTTGGTTCAACAGCCATAACCTTTGCAAACAGAATGGATGCAACACTGAATTCTCAAATACAATACAATAGCAATATCTGGTAGATATCATAGGCTGGAGAGGTCTCTGGTACAGGCATATCTCCATTTATTGCATTCTTTTTAATGCACTTCAGAGACACTGTTTATAAATGAATATTTGTAGTATAATACAGCAAGTCTACCAGTGCCATTTTTCCAACAACATGGGCTGACATAATATCTGTCTGTCTCATTCTGGCAATTTTCACAATATTTCAATTTTTTGTTACTTTTATGGTTATTTGTGATCAATGATCATTGATGAGACTATTATGGTTTTGGGGGAGTCATCATGAACCATGCTATACAAAATATTGTTTGTTCTAACTACTCCATCCAAACATCTGATCTCCATCTCTCACCCAAATCTAATTCTCTACATTGAGACATAAAAATATTGAAATTAGGTCAATTAATAACACTACAATGATGAAAGGTAAAGTCAACTGATGTGACAAACTTCATCCTTTTTTTATGAAATTGCCACAGCCAACCTGATCAGCTATCCACATGGAGACAATACCCTCCATCAGCAAAAAAGATTATACCTTGTTAAAGGCTTGTATGATGATTAGAATTTATTTAGCGATAAGTAATTTATAATTAAGTTGTGTGCATATATGTAAATATGCACATTTACATATATATGATGCCAAAGTACTGCAAATTTAATAGATGTAAATTGTATTTAATACAATGCAAATTTAATACATGTACAGTGTAAACACAAATTTTCTATCAATTGGGAAACCAAAAAAAATTGGGTGATTCACTTTATTGTGGTGGTCTCAAATCAAACCTGTAATATCTTTTGAGATCCACTTGTATAATCCTGATAAGAAATAATTCTACTGACCAAGTATCTCAGCCTAGCTAAAAAAGACAGCTGGTGGTCCAATGCATCAAGTGCTGAAATACCCGAGTTCAAATTTTCTTCAGATGTGTACTACCTGTGAATCCTGGGTAAATCACATAAATTCTTTTTGTCTCAGTTCCCTCAATTTGTAAAATGAGGCTGATAATGAATAACAGCACCTATTCTTCCAGTGTTGTTATGAGGATCAAATGCGATAATACTCATAAAACACTTAGCCCCGTTCTTACAACATAGGTGCTATATAAATTCTTTTTTCCTCTCTCTCTCTCCCTCCTGAAAAACAGATTCATTGTTAGCAGGCTATCCACTAGGTAATAGATTCTTTGAATTGTTTTGGAAAAAGAAAAATACATGTAGTTGTTGAACATCATTGTTACAATTACTTTCTGAACAACAAATGGAAAGACAAAAGGGAAAAGAAGGGAAGGGTAATACTTAATACTCTATAATTATAATAATTAAGATTGATTATAGGGACTTCCGGCCAAGATGGCGGAGAGGAGGCACACTGCTGTGTAACCTCCACGTTTTTCTCTCACTATCCATTTCATTTCATGCCTCTGAATTAATGCTCGACTGAAAAAAAACATACAATTAGTTACCAAGAGAAACCATCCTTGAGACTCGTCAAGAAAGGTCTGTTTTTGCGTGAGGGCGGGGATGGTTATTAGATTGGAAGCAGACTGCGGGCAGCAGCGGCAGCGAGAGCACGGAAGGCGGCTCAGAGCCGAGCAGAGCAGAGAGGGGGTGGGGCGTGATCACAGCCATCTCTGCGGGGAGAGCTTTGCTACAGGATTAGATACTTTGCTCTGGCAGCAAGTCAGCAGCCCAGCAGAGAAGCTAAAAACACTGAGGGTGAAGAATACAACCCCAAACAGCTGGAGTCTCTCAGGACCTGGCCACCCCTCCCCCACAGTGTCTCAGCACGCTCTCGGATCTCAGAGCACAGGCGCAGCACACTAGGACCCGTGCCTCACGACTACCCTGCCCCTCCCCCAAAGAAAGCAGCCTCCATTCAAGGGTTTTTTTCTTCTGTTTCTTTGATAGTTTGTCTTTGATTATTAGACAGAATGAGCAAGAAACTGAAAAAGACTTTAACCCTTGACAGGTTCTATACAGATAAAGAGCAGACTCCAAATCCTGAGGAGACTAAAAACAAACATTCCCCAGGTGAATCCCCAAAGGAGGAGATCATATGTTCCTCAGCACAGATGAATCTCATGGAGGAAATTAAAAAAGCTCTCACAAGGGAGCTAGAAGAAAAATGGGAAAAGGAGAGGGAGGCTTGGCAAGAGAGTCTGGAGAAGTCAGTTAAAGAGAGAATGGATAAAGAAACCAAATCCTTGAAAAATAGGATTGGTGAACTGGAAAACAAAATTGGCAAAATGGAAAAAAATTCCACAGAACAAAAGAACTCAATTGGACAATTAGAAAAAGATCTTAAAAAAGTGAGTGAAGAAAATACTTCACTGAAAATCAGAATTGAACAATTGGAATTGAATAACTCGAGGAGACAAGAAGAATCAGTCAAGCAAATCCAAAAAAATCAAACAATGGAAAAGAATGTGAAATACCTTCTGGGGAAGACAACAGACCTGGAAAACAGATCCAGGAGAGACAACCTGAGAATCATCAGACTCCCAGAAAAGTATGATGAAAAAAAGAGCCTAGACACTATTTTCCAGGAAATTATCAAAGAGAACTGCCCAGAAGTCATAGAAACAAAGGGTAAAATAGACATTGAAAGAATTCATCGATCCCCTACTGAAAGGGATCCTAAAATCAAAACACCAAGAAATATAGTGGCCAAATGCCAGAACCCTCAGATGAAGGAAAAAATACTGCAAGCAGCTAGAAAAACCCAATTCAAGTATCGAGGAGCCACAATAAGGATCACCCAGGATCTGGCAGCATCCACATTAAAGGATCGAAGGGCCTGGAATATGATATTCCGAAAGGCTAAGGAACTTGGGATGCAACCAAAAATAACTTACCCAGTGAGAATGAGCATCTTTTTCCAGGGAAGAAGATGGACATTCAACAAAGTAAGTGAATTTCACCTAATTTTGATGAAAAAGCCAGAACTTAACAAAAAATTTGATCTACAAGTACAGAACTGAAGAGAAATCTAAAAAGGTAAAGATTAATCTTGAGAACTATATTTCAGCTATAAAGATGTATAAAGAATACAGATATACCTTGTTCTAGAAACTAGATGTGGAAAGGACATTATACCAGAAAAAGGGGAAAGTGGGGGTACTACATTTCATGAAGAGGCAAAGAAAACCTATTATATCTGAGAGAAAGAATCGAGAGGAATGAATATAGTGAGTATTTTACTGCTTTCAGAATTGGCCTTAAGAGAAAAATTTTAGACATATTCAATCTATGGTGAAACTTCTCCCACCTCATTGAAAAGTGAGAAGGGAAAAGTGAAAAGGGAAGGAATAAGCTAAGTGGAAGGGAATACGGTAACTGGGAGGGAAAGGGGTAAGATAGGGGGAGGAACTCTAAGGGGAGGGAGGGATACTAAAAAAGGGAGGGCTGTGAGAAGCAAGTGGTGCTCACAAGCTTAATACTGGGAAGGGGGATAAGGGAGTAAGAAGGGAGAAAAGCATAAACCGGGGTTAACAAGATGGCAAGTAATACAGAAATGGTCATTTTAACCATAAATGTGAACGGGGTAAACTCCTCCATAAAGAGGAAGCGGTTAGCAGAATGGATTAAAAGCCAGAATCCTACAATTTGTTGTTTACAGGAAACACACCTGAAGCGAGGAGATACATGCAGGTTAAAGGTAAAAGGTTGGAGCAAAATCTACTATGCTTCAGGTGAAGTCAAAAAAGCGGGGGTAGCCATCCTGATCTCAGATCAAGCTAAAGCAAAAATTGATCTAATCAAAAGAGATAAGGAAGGGCACTATATCTTGCTAAAGGGTAGAATGAATAATGAAGTAGTATCTATATTAAACATATATGTACCAAGTGGTGTAGCATCTAAATTCTTAAAAGAGAAATTAAGAGAGCTGCAAGTAGAAATAGACAGTAAAACTATAATAGTGGGAGATCTCAACCTTGCACTCTCAGGATTAGATAAATCAAACCACAAAATAAATAAGAAAGAAGTCAAAGAGATAAATAGAATACTAGAAAAATTAGATATGATAGATCTCTGGAGAAAATGTAATGGGGACAGAAAGGAGTACACCTTCTTTTCAGCAGTTCATGGAACTTATACAAAAATTGACCATATATTAGGACATAACCTCAAACTCAAATGCAGTAAGGCAGAAATAGTGAATGCATCCTTTTCAGACCACGATGCATTGAAAATTACATTCAATAAAAAGCCAGGGGAAAGTAGACCAAAAAATAATTGGAAACTAAATAATCTCATACTAAAGAATGATTGGGTGAAACAGCAAATTATAGACATAATTAATAACTTCATCCGAGAAAATGATAATAATGAGACATCATAACAAAATGTATGGGATGCAGCCAAAGTGGTAATAAGGGGAAATCTCATCTCTAGAGGCCTATTTGTATAAAATAGAGAAAGAGAAGGTCAATGAATTGGGCTTGCAACTAAAAATGCTAGAAAAGGAACAAATTAAAAACCCCCAGTCAAACACTAAACTTGAAATTCTAAAAATAAAAGGAGAGATCAATAAAATTGAAAGTAAAAAAAACTATTGAATTAATTAATAAAACTAAGAGTTGGTTCTATGAAAAAACCAACAAAATAGACAAACCCTTAGTAAATCTGATTAAAAAAAGGAAAGAGGAAAATCAAATTGTTAGTCTTAAAAATGAAAAGGGAGAACTCACCACTAACAAAGAGGAAATTAGAGCAATAATTAGGAGTTACTTTGCCCAACTTTACGCCAATAAATTCGACAACTTAAATGAAATAGAAGAATACCTCCAAAAATATAGCTTGCCTAAACTAACAGAGGAAGAAGTAAATATCCTAAACACTCCCATCTCAGAAAAAGAAATAGAACAAACTATCAATCAACTCCCTAAGAAAAAATCCCCAGGACCAGATGGATTTACATCTGAATTCTATCAAACATTTAAAGATCAATTAACTCCAATGCTAAATAAACTATTTGAAAAAGTAGGGATTGAAGGAGTTCTACCAAACTCCTTTTATGACACAGACATGGTACTGATACCTAAACCAAGTAGGCTGAAAACAGAGAAAGAAAATTATAGACCAATCTCCCTAATGAATATTGATGCTAAAATCTTAAATAAAATATTAGCAAAAAGATTACAGAAAATCATCCCCAGGATAATACATTATGACCAAGTAGGATTTATACCAGGAATGCAGGGCTGGTTCAATATTAGGAAAACTATTAACATAATTGACTATATCAATAACCAACCAAACAAAAACCATATGATCATCTCAATAGATGCAGAAAAAGCATTTGATAAAATCCAACAGCCATTGCTAATAAAAACACTTGAGAGCATAGGAATAAAAGGACTTTTCCTTAAAATAGTCAGGAGCATATATTTAAAACCTTCAGTAAGCATCATATGCAATGGGGAAAAACTGGAACCTTTCCCAGTAAGATCTGGAGTGAAGCAAGGTTGCCCACTATCACCATTATTGTTCAATATTGTAATAGAAACACTAGCCTCTGCAATAAGAGTCGAGAAAGAGATTAAAGGAATTAGAGTAGGCAATGAGGAAACCAAACTATCACTCTTTGCAGATGATATGATGGTATACCTAGAGAACCCCAGAGATTCTACTAAAAAGCTATTAGAAATAATTCATAATTTTAGCAAAGTAGCAGGATACAAAATAAATCCCCATAAATCCTCAGCATTTTTATACACCACCAACAAAATCCAAAAGCAAGAGATACAAAGAGAAATTCCATTCAAAATAACTGTTGATAGCATAAAATATTTGGGAATCTATCTACCAAAGGAAAGTCAGGAATTATTTGAGCAAAATTACAAAAAAGTTTCCACACAAATAAAGTCAGACTTAAATAATTGGAAAAATATTAAGTGCTCTTGGATAGGCCGAGCAAATATAATAAAGATGACAACACTCCCTAAACTAATCTATTTATTTAGTGCTATACCAATCAGACTTCCAAGAAAATATTTTAATGATTTAGAAAAAATAACAACAAAATTCATATGGAACAATAAAAAGTCGAGAATCTCAAGGGAATTAACGAAAAAAAAATCAAATGAAGGTGGCCTAGCTGTACCTAATCTAAAATTATATTATAAAGCAGCAGTCACCAAAACCATTTGGTATTGGCTAAGAAATAGATTAGTTGATCAGTGGAAAAGATTAGGTTCACAAGACAGAATAGTCAACTATAGCAATCTAGTGTTTGACAAACCCAAAGATTCTAACTTTTGGGATAAGATTTCATTATTTGATAAAAACTGCTGGGATAACTGGAAAATAGTATGGCAGAAATTAGGCAAGGACCCACACTTAACACCATATACCAAGATAAGATCAAAATGGGTCCATGATCTAGGCATAAAGAACCAGATTATAAATAAATTAGAGGAACATAGGATAGTTTATCTCTCAGAATTGTGGAGGAGAAAGAAATTTGTGACCAAAGATGAACTAGACACCATTACTGATCACAAAATAGAAAATTTTGATTATATCAAATTAAAAAGCCTTTGTACAAACAGAACGAATGCAAACAAGATTAGTAGGGAAGCAACAAACTGGGAAAACATATTTACAATTAAAGGTTCTGATAAGGGCCTCATTTCCAAAATATATAGAGAACTGACTCAAATTTATAAAAAATCAAGCCATTCTCCAATTGATAAATGGTCAAAGGATATGAACAAACAATTTTCAGATGATGAAATTGAAACTATTACCACTCACATGAAAGAGTGTTCCAAATCACTATTGATCAGAGAAATGCAAATTAAGACAACTCTGAGATATCACTACACACCTGTCAGATTGGCTAAGATGAAAGGAAAAAATAATGATGAATGTTGGAGGGGATGCGGGAAAACGGGGACACTGATGCATTGTTGGTGGAGTTGTGAACGAATCCAACCATTCTGGAGAGCAATCTGGAATTATGCCCCAAAAGTTATCAAACTGTGCATACCCTTTGATCCAGCATTGTTTCTATTGGGCTTATACCCCAAAGAGATACTAAAAAAAGGAAAGGGACCTGTATGTGCCAAAATGTTTGTAGCAGCCCTGTTTGTAGTGGCTAGAAACTGGAAAATGAATGGATGCCCATCAATTGGAGAATGGCTGGGTAAATTGTGGTATATGAATGTTATGGAATATTATTGTTCTGTAAGAAATGACCAACAGGATGAATACAGAGAGGCTTGGAGAGACCTACATGGACTGATGCTAAGTGAGATGAGCAGAACCAGGAGATCATTATACACTTCGACAACGATATTGTATGAGGATGTATTCTGATGGAAGTGGATTTCTATGACAAAGAGACCTGAGTTTCAATGGATAAATGATGGACAGAAACAGCTACACCCAAAGAAGGAACACTGGGAAACGAATGTGAACTATTTGCATTTTTGATTTTCTTCCCGAGTTATTTTTACCTTCTGAATCCAATTCTCCCTGTGCAACAGGAGAACTGTTTAGTTCTGCAAATATGTATTATATCTACGATATACTGCAACATATTTAACATATATAGGACTGCTTGCCATCTTGAGGCGGGGAGGTGGAGGGAGGGAGGGGAAAAAATGAAACATAAGCAAGTGCAAGGGATAATGTTGTAAAAAATTACCCTGGCATGGATTCTGTCAATACAAAGTTATTATTAAATAAAATAAAATTAAAAAAAAAAACTTCAAGAACTACAAAAAAAAAAAAAGATTGATTATAAATAATAGGAGAAAAATGTACCTCCCTTTCTTCATTGAAGAGTTGGTATGGAATTCTACAATACTGTAGGCATACTGTAGGCAGTGGTTAGTTTTCCTGAGCTTCTTTGTTTCTATATTCTTTAACTTTTATTAAAAGGTAGATATATTTCAGAAATGAATGTGATAAAGAAAATGACATCAATTTTTAAAAAAAGATTTTTAAAGAGAAAAATAAATTATTTCCCTGAGTAAGAGCCATTGTAAATCTCAAAGTGTGGGCAAATAGGGCAAAAATTAATGTAATAAATAATATAATATTAAGAATGAAATTATAGAAAATGACATTATTATATATCAAAATTAGTTTATAAATTTTTGAAATTTGAACCTCATTACATATATTACATATTGATTTTCATTCATTCATTTGATGAAGCATTTCAGCTCCCACTCTATGCCCATTATTATTGTAAATATAAGGATATAGGAATCTAGAAAATTTCACCATGTGAACCACTCATCTCATATATTCAACAAGCATTACATCTTTTGGTGTCAGACACTGTTGCCAAATACTGCAGATATAAAGACCAACACACACAAAAAAATAATAAAAAACACCAGCCCCTAAAAAAAATAAACCTAAATAATCTTTCTTAAAACACACAGACACCCACATGACTGTGTGTAACTGTTTATATATGTACTTGTATAGTAAGTACAATCACAATATAATTTTAAGGTGGGATGGAAAGTACAGAAAGATCTGAATTTCAATCTTTTCTTTGTGGTCATGGAAAAATCACTTTAGGCTTCAGTTATGTGAATGCTAAAATATTTTTCAATAAAATGTCCCTACAATTCATTCTTAAAACATATATTAACTAGTTGAGCAGACAAATGTTTATGTTCTCATACATGGAAACTTTTTTTCTTTGTAGAGTATGTCTTGTTGTTCAGTCATTTCCATCAAGTCCGATTCTTTGTGACTCCATATGGGGTTTTCATGGCAAAAATATAGACTTGTTTGCAATTTTGCCATTTCCTTCTCCAGCTTATTAGGATATACTTAGGAGACATTTAACCTTTGAAACTATGTTGAAGGACAGAAGAAGATAAAGTATTAGAATTAGTTCATCTACTTCCTATTTGGGCCAGAGTTTATCTGTTTTGCATTTAGAGCTAATAGTCCTAATGATTTATTTGATACCTATAATAGTGTTGGAATTCCTAAATCTGGAGATCACTTCATCTCTGTGGGCTTCAGTTTCTGGAGGAAACTGAGGCAACAGGGTATAGTGACTTGTCTGGACATAGCTTATTATTAGATTATTATAGTTAGTATCTTTCTGGGACTAGATTTGAATTGAAGAAAACTCTTCTTCCTGACTCCAGGCCTAGCACTCTATTGTATCTCCTAGATGCCCCTTGTAAAGGATAGGATTAAAAAGATATATTTTTTTTGGGGGGGGAGATCGCTAGGTGGTGCAGTGGATAGAACACCAGCCCTGAAGTCAGGAGGACCTGAGTTCAAATCTAGCCTCAGATACTTAATACTTCCTAGTGTGACTCTGGGCAAGTCACTTAACCCCAATTGCCTCAGCAAAAAAAAGTAAAATAAACTAAAAATAAAAATTCAGATTTAGAAGGGATCCCTGAGATCATCATCCATAGGTCTTTTGGCTTTCCAAAATGTTATTGTGATCACAAAACATTGAAAAATATAAAGCTCCTCAAGATCATCTTTATTTTTCAAAGGAACAATGGTGAGTCTATTAGAGAATTTAAATTATTATTCAGAGAGAGAAAGGGAATGAATCATGTTAAGGTGGAAAGACTTCTTTGAAGTGGACTTTATAGATCAAACTGAGGAAAACATGACTTTTTGAAGATTAGAGTGGAAATCATAAGGAGGGAAAGTCTTAAGAGTTATGTTTCAAGTTACTCTCATAATACGTGAAATAAGAGTAACACACTAGCAATGAGACCAGACTTAGATTCTCTTCTTTTTTAACAGTCAACAGAAGTCAATAATGCAGACAAAACATTCCACATCACAAAGAAAAAAAAAAATAAATACAGCTAAATGGACACTTGCAGGCAACAATTTACCATTGTTCTTTGACTAAGATTTAAAACTAGAATGGCCTGAGAAATAACCCCATTCACCACCATCCCCAATTTTACAGAGGAAAGCAACTCAAGCCCACAGAGATGAAGTGATCTCCAGATTTAGGAATTCCAACACTATCATAGGTATCAAATAAATCATTAGGACTATTAGCTCTAAATGCAAAACACATAAACTCTGGCTCAAACAGGAAGTAGATGAACTAATTCTAATACTTTTATCTTCTTCTGTCCTTCAACATAGTTTCAGAAGTAAAATGTCTCCTAAGTATATTCTAATCAAATTTATCTTTTTATCAGTTGGCTTTTTCTTTAAAAACTTGAAATTTGCATTATTAATAATATTCTTTGCAAATATGTGACCATTCCAGTTAGTTTTTAAGTGAACCTAAATAATTCTCCAATAATAGGCATTTATTATTAACCATTCCTAGAGATTCATAGCAGAACTATGAATGTTTCCAATGTCTTGAATGTAAAATCAAAATGAAATACTTTAAGAAAAAATTAAGCTATACCCAAAGAAGGATATTTATTTATTATCTATTCACAGCAATTCCTATATCTATCTGTCTATCTATCTACAAGGCAGCTGGTTAAGTGACTTTTCCAGGGTCTACATTTGAATTCAGGTCCTCCTGATTCCATGGCTGGTGCTCTATCCTCTTTGCCATTTAGCTGCCCAATTCTTTCATTATCAAAGAAGCGCATGTGTAACATAAATGAGTTTCTATGAATCAGCTAAAGACGGAACTTATATTTCTTGCATTACAAAACTGGTCTTTTGGCACTTAGCTGTTCACTGATGGTTAATCTGATATATCCTCTTCCACATCCATCACTTGATCATTTCCCTTCTCTACCCTGTTGTAGGCACTCCATTCTTGATCTGATCCCCTTAGTTGATGATTAAAACTGTCTTAAACTTCTCTGTTTCCTGTCTATAGTTCCACCTCCCCTGCCAATTCATTTCTAAATAGCTATAAAGTGAGCCAGGTCAAGTCTAGTCCCCAAACAACTTCAAATTATTTTAAGCCAAAAAATATTGAAATATACATATATTTCCCCAGGGAAATCACTTCCTACAACAATACATTTATCCTAGGTATTGATAAGCTCTCTGATTCCATTATAGAAAAATGTTTGGCAAGAATGTAGTGAATTGCACTTTGAACATATCATCCTCCTCCAAACGAATTTCCAGAAACCTTTAAGTACAAACTTGATTATTCAGGACTGATTTCAATATCTAATGTTCTGAAGTATTTGTGACATCAATGGAGAAATTTAACCATAGTCAGTCTTTGGCTTTTGTACTTAATGATACCAATGCTGAAAACATTAAAACATTTGTGGTTAAAGAAACAGATTTACAGTCTGCAATGTATTCATTGAACATGTTCTCTTCAGTTATTGGTGACTACTGCTGAAATGGAAGGCCAATAACTGCTTGCAATTTTGTCTCTCAAAGGCAATTATGGAACTATTTAAGAATAGAAAAATCTGTTTATAGCAATGTAAGGAACAAGACACCAAGAATGGATGGTGGCAAGCACTGAGGAAAATTATAAAAAAGCAAAAGAGGACCAGATATAGCCAACCAGAAGCAGTCTTCCTTTAAGAGAATTACTGTGCACTTAATTTTGCTTCCAGATGTGAAACTAACTAATATTCTCAAAATTCTAGAGGAATTTATGATAGCCATTGACATTATTGTTTCAAAGGAATTTTTAAAAAATTAGGATAGAAAACTATTTTATACACTTTTTTTCAGTGCCTCAATGTAATATGGAAGAGTCCCTGAGTTCTTGAATGCCATCCCAGAGACACTGTCAGGTCCTAGGTAAGCATTATGGGAAGGGTTTGAGTACAGATTGGCGACAGATTATTCTGTTTGTTGTCAATGAATGAGTGGAGCCAAGTTTGTAGTGGTCATAAAGTGATAAAATGGTTAATCATAGCCATTCCTGACTATTCAGGGTTAGAGAAGGGTTGTGATTTGCCACAGAGAAGGAAAGTAGCTATGTTTAAAAATTACATATCTTTGAAATATTAAAACACAGAAAAAAATATGTAAGGAAAATAATGCTTTTTAAGAATTCTCAAAATAAAGGGTTTGAGTACAATACAGGAGAATACACAAAAAAAATCAAATATGTTTCAGTCATTATTTCATATTCCTTTTCTCCTCTTACCTCCATTAAAATTTCCTTTTAATTTTAGAAATGTGGTTTCACAAAATCATTGAAATATAACTTAAGAGGTTTTTGGTTTTTGGGAGGTTTTTTGCTCAGCTTTTGATGCCAGTTAAATCTTTGCCTCAGTCATTCAATTCTATGGCTGTCTTTTCTTATGTGAAAGGTCACCCAAATGGAAATTACTAAAACATCTGTTAGTAGCTGATTTTAGAGTTTAATATCATGTTTAGTAAGAAAGTAACTAAACTTTTTTTTAGTTGAATATAATCCCATATCTTCTTTGGTGGAAATGACTAATAGCTTAGAAATAGCCACCCTTAACTTCTGACAAGCTACTTTTCTTCATTTATCATTCATTTTTAAATTTTATATGTTTTCTAAAATGCTTACAACCACCAATATCCTGTATCCCACATTCTTTCTAATCTATAAAATATATAAAAAATAGGCCAAATAAAAGCTAGCCAGTTTAATCCCCATACTTCATCACCAGTTTTATCTAAAGGGAGATGTGTAAAGGACTGAAATTCTTAAAAGGTATGCTTGAATGAAACAACGGAGCACTTAAGGCTAATTACCTATTTGACAATGATTCTATTAGCATATGTTTGGAAAAATGGCCCTTCTCACTGTTTGGTGCTGGCTCAATGTTTATCATAGGCAAGGATTAGAGGGTGGGGTGAGACAAACCAGACTCACTTGGCACCAGGACTAGGAAGAGAAAGGTGGAGATTCTGGACTCCAGAATCAAGAAGAGATCTTTGGCTAAACTCCTGGCAGTTTGCCTGCTTCTCCCTCTAAAGACCAAGGACTTTTACTTATCCTGACTCTGGCTGATGCTGAGACTTCCAGGGAGCTAGGGCGGACTTAAGAGAGATGCAAAGTGTTATTTTCTTTATGTATCTTATATACTATGGAGCATTGAGCATTGAACTTTTTGTTTTGCTTTGGTTTTTGTCCTATGCCAAAGGGGTCCTAAGAATATTGCTTAACGATATTCCAAATCTTCCTAAACACTTTATTTTCATTTATACCCTTATCTTCAAGACAAGTTTCTCTGATAAAGACCTTTTTTCTAAGAGACACAAAGAAGATTCAACTTAAGAAGTCAAGATGACTTGACTAGCATAGTAAACAGTAAGTCACCATATTCAGTTCCAAGCAATCATAAAATAATGCTCCCAAACAAAGACTGAATGAGCAGAATCAGGAAAAAGGGTGAAACAAACTTTAAGCCCAAGAAACTTGGAAGATGAGCAGGAAAGGACTAAAAGAGAGTATATAGTCCAGGGGAGGAAGCATCCCAGCAAACCAGCAGTATGATCCTGAGCCACAGCGCAGTGATGAGAGAAGCCCCCATGGGTCAATATAGCCCTAGCAAAGAGGTAACCTCCAGTGGCTAGATTCCTCCTATATGCTTTGGTATAACCCTGGCCAAAGAGGTGGATGCCAACTCTACAAGTGCCTAAGCAAACAGGCAGCTACCATGGCTGGATTCCTGCCATGTGCTTCAGCATTGCCCAGGCAAATCAGATCACCAAGTACTTCAGTGTAGCCCTGGGAAAATGCAGAAACATCCCACCAGCCTCAGCACATGCCACTACACTAAGACCCTTGCTGAGCACCAAATAAGTTGGCAACTACAGCCCCCAGCAACATCAGCCACTGCCTACCCCACTCCCTCAGTGAAGCAGGAGATAAACAGCCAGTACCTGCAGCCCCCGACAAAAGAAACCTGAGACAAGTCCCTTCTATCCTGAGATTGGAGCAGAAAAAAAACAAAAAAGAAAAAGAAGAAGAAAAAAAAAAGAAGAAAGAAATTAGAAAAGAAGAAAGAAGGAGGAAGAAGAAGAAGAAGAAGAAGAAGAAAAAGGAGAAGAAGAAGAAGAAGAAGAAGAAGAAGAAGAAGAAGAAGAAGAAGAAGAATCTTACCATTAAAAGATTTTATGGTTAACAGGAAAGATCAAGACACAAACTCAGAAAAGGACAACACTGTTAAAACATTTATGGAGAAAACCCCAAAGAAAAATGGGAAGTGATCTCAACTCCAGGAAGAATACATGAGAGAGAGGGAAAAAAAGTTTAAAAATCATCTATGAGAGATAGAAGAAAAATTGGGAAAAGAAATTTTAAGTGATACAAGAGAATTATGAAAAAAAGGGTCAATAACTTGGAAAAGTGCTTAAAAAGTATCAACTGGACAAATGGAAAAGGAAATAAAAAAACCTAACAGAGGAAAATAATTCCTTAAAAGTTAGAAGGAAGTGGAAGTCCCTCTCTCAAGCTCCTCTATTTATGACTGCTCTTTCAAGAATCAAACAAATTGAACAGAATGAAAAATGGAAAAAAAAAAATGGAAACTACTTTATGGAAAAAAAACTGACCTGGAAAATAGATCCAGGAGAAACAATATTAGAATCATTGAATCATTGAAATCACCTGAAAGACATAATCAAAAGGAGAACCTAGAAAATATCTACTTATTTCTTTTTAAATTGTTATCATCAATAGTACAGCTAGAAGGACTATACATAGAGAATATGGATATAAGGTGAATGACCAAAAAAAATTAAGGGATGAGAAAGAGGAATACAGTGGTTGTTGAAGGGAGAGAAAGAATGGGGAACATTATTTGACATGAATAAGTATAAAAGGTCTATTACAGTTTAGAAAGGAAGATGGGAGAATAGATAATGGGCATTATTATTTGAACCTAATTTTCTTTGCTGTGCTCCTCTCAATCCCTGTTTTGTAACTAAGTCTTCCCCTTATTTATTCATAGAGCAAGCACATTTTTCTATGGACCTATAATTTATGATATGATGTTTTATTTTCATTGATTCATTTGGACCTTATCTTAGTATGAAATGTGAGATGTTTGTATCTAATCTCTGCCAAGCTACTTTCTAGTTTCTCCCCAATTTTTGTAAAATTTGGTTGAGTTCTAAAGACCCAAAGCTTGGATCTTTATCAAATACTAGACTACTATGGTCATCTATTGCTTTATGTTTTATACTTACTATTCTACTGCTCCATCATTCTCTCTTAATAGATACCAGACTCTTTTGACAATTACCACTTTGTAATATAGTTTGAAATCTAGAAATGCTATGTTTCTTTCCTATTTTTATCATTGATTCTATTTTTTCTAGTTCTATCAAATAATTTTATCAATTCTATCAGTAATTCAATATAAAAAATTGGCAGCTTGATTGGTATGACTTGGATTAAATTTGAGTTTAATTGCCATTTTTATAATATTGGCTCAACCTAAATACAATTAGTATTTCTCCAATTATTTAGATTGTCTTTATTTGTATTTCTTTTCATATATTTTTGTATACCTTTTATGTAATCTTTTTTATTTCCATTCAGTTTTCTCCAAAGATCTATTACATCTAACTTTCCTAAAATTCTATTCAAGTACTTAACTTCATTCCTAGTGATTATTGTTGCTTGTTTTGTTTTTTGTTTGTGAAAATTTTCTAGTTCTGAGAAGGAAAAGTTGAGGTCCTCCACTAGTATAGTTTTGTTGTCTTTCTTCCTATAACTCATTTAACTTTTCTTTTAAATTTTTTGAATATTATGCCAGTTAGTGCCTGTATGTTAGGTATTATTACTTCATTGTCTATGGTACCTTTCAGTAAGATGTAATTTCCTTATCTCTTTTAATTTTGTCTACTTTTACTTTTGCTTCATCTGAGATTGTGATTGCAAATCCTTTCCCTTCCCCCCTTTTTTCTTTTATCTCAATTGAAGCATAATGGATTCTGATCCAGCCCTTTATTTTAACTCTGTTGTCTGTTTCTTTTCTGTATCTTGTCAACAGCATATTGTTGGGTCTTGATTTTAATACTTTCTACTATCTGCTTCTGTTTCATGAGTGACATCATCTCATTTTCAAACTAGCTTGTGCATTTCTTTTTATCCTATTTTCTGTTTCTTCCTTCTCTCTTTTTATCTTTTCTCTCCTCTAAAGTCAGTTTTGGTTTTAATGACCACTGTCTTCTTTTATTCACCTTCCTTTTTATTGTCTTTACTTTTCTTTTATTCCCATCTCCTCCTACTTTCTTAATGGGCAAGATAGATTTTTATTACCAATATAGTACACACACATACACACACACACACACACACACACATCCCCTCTTTAAACCAATTTATATATGAGGTTAAAAAGCATTACCTGTCCTTCCCTCTCATTTACTGCTTCACTGTAAAAAGCTCCTTTCAAGCTTTCATCTTTTTCCTATGGTATCCCTTTCTCTTACCTATCCATTTTTGTTGTTATTTTTTGTTTTTTGCTGGGGCAATTGGGGTTATGTGACTTGCCCAGGGTCACACAGTCAGGAAATGTTAAGTGTCTGAGGGAAGATTTCTATTCAGGTCCTCCTGACTTCAGGGCTGGTGCTCTAGCCTCTGCGACACATAGCTATCCCCTCCTATTCATTTTAAATAGCATTCGAATGTAATTGAGTCACTCTCACTCCCACTAAGAATCTTTTAAACTATTTAAACAAATATAAAGTTCTTATATCATCTTCCTTAACAAAAAGCTTAATCTTTTTGAATCTTACGATATCTCTTTCATATTTATTTTTCTCTGCTTCTCTTGTGTCTTGTATTTGAAAGTTTTTTTTTTTAATTGGCTCTGGTATTTTTATTATTATTATTATTATGAATGCTTGAAATCCCTTTATTTCATTGTTTCCATTTTTTCCCTTGAAGGATTATATTCAGTTTTGCTGGGCATATTATTCTTTGTTATAATCCCAGTTCCTTTGCCTTCTAGCATATCATATGGTAGACTATATTTTGAGTCATACTGAATGGGATTCCATTGCATTTAAATTGTCTCTTCCTGGCTGCTTGCATTATTTTCTCTTTGACTAGAAATCTCTAGAATTTGGCTAAAATTTTTCTGAGAATTTTCATTTTTTATCCTCTGGTTCTAGAATATTAGATGATATATGTTAAGGCTTTTTTTTTTTTTTAATCATGCCTTTCAGGAAGTCCAATAATTCTTAGATAATTCCCCTTTATATATTTCCTAATCTCATGGAATCCTTAAGTTTCCATTTGCTCATTTAGCAGATTTTTCTTTTAAAGAATTTCTTTTCTTCAGTAATCTTTTATATACATTTTCTTCCATCTGGCAAATTTTGTTTTTTAAGTGTTATCAAAAGAAGTCATGGAGTAAGTTGCTACCCATGGAGTAAATTGCTGCCCATTGCTTTCCCAGTTGCAAGCTAGTCCAGTTATAGTATTAAAACCAATGTTCTTTTAGAGTGAAAGAAGAATCCTTTATTCAATTCTCATGAGAAACAAGGGTACTTCAAAGGAGGACACACCAAATACAAAAATCAGGAGTAAGCCATTAGTTTGGTTCACATTGGTCAGATTTACAGTCAGAGTTAGTTATAATTGTTTGAATTTACAACCCAAATTACAGTTAGGTCAGATTTATAATAAGAGTTACAATTGGTTGATTTATATTCTTTTTTATTCGCCCATTCCATATCTCAAAAACAGTTCTTGTCCTGTCATTAATCCTAGCTAGTTTGGCTAGTTTAAGCCTGATTAAATCTGTCAGGAATTTTGTTGTTTAGTCACTTCCTTGTTCACAGGATGATTGGTTAGAGTAATCTTAACAGCATACTTCATCCTGTTTTGATATCTAACTTCTCATATTCTTCATATTAAGGTATTATTTGTGTCTATTTTATCAAGCTGTCCTTTGTTTTTTTTTCATAATTTTCTTCCTCTACTTTCATTCGTTACCTAAGTTTTTTCTCTACTAATTTTATTTCATTTTGAACATTTTCAACTCTTTCAGAAATTCTTATTGGGATAGTGTCCAATTCACATTGTTGTTGTTTTTTTGTTGTTGTTGAGGGGTGTGTGTGTGTGTGTGTGTGTGTGTGTGTGTGTGTGTGTGGCAGTTTTGACTTTATTGTCCTCTTCTGAATTTGTCTTGATCCTCACTGCCATCTTATTGTCAGGTTCTTTTTGTCATTGTTTGCTCATTTTACCAGACTATTTCTTGATTTGAGCTTAAATAAAAGTTTCGGTCTGTTCCAAGCTTGGGGGCAGGATAGAAGGTTTGGAGGGGCAACTCAAGCAATAGTTATAAACTAATTTTGATATATAATAATCTCATTTTTTATCATTTCATTCTTAATTTTATATTATTCATTACATTAATTTTTGCCCTATTTGCCCATATTTTGTTTGGAGGGGCAACTCCGCGACCTTCCCTCCCTACGGAAAGATTTCTCTTTTTGACCTCCCTAAATTGCCAAAGCTAGAAGAATATTTCACTCTGATCTTTGGTTAGTTCTGCCATTTCAGAAGAAATCATTATTTCAAAGTTTTGGGGAAGAGAAAGTTGGGAGAACTCAGCTGAATACTTTCTCAACTTCATCAATTTGACTCTATCCCCAAAGTTCATTTACCCTAAATTTTACAGATTTTACAAATGAGGGAACTGAGTCAGAGTGCTTAAGTACTTAAGCATAATTTCAACTCTAAGACAGATTAAAATAATAAAACTTGGTAAATTTGATCAAATTTTATAGATTTCAATTCCTATTCTTGGATTTGCATTTTTAAGTTTTCTATGTACTAATCTAATTAGCAAGATCATTACCAGCTTTCAATTATATACACTGTGGTGTATAGGTGGATAAACAGATGAATTTTTGTGCATAACTTTTATAGGATTTTAAAGATACTTAAAATTCATTTTTCTAATTAAAATTAAGAACATTCAAAATTCAGCAAATTTCAAGGAGAAAAAAGAAAAACTTATGATAGTGATTATGTAATTTTAAAATATCTGTGTCTCTCTTTTTATATACATTTAATACCCTATATTAAAATGTGAAATTAACAAGAACTCAGTTTGTATGAACTCAAGCACCTTTGGAGGAAAAACAATTTCTATTTTGAAATATTTCAAACCTCACAATGACAAAAAATTCCATTAACATATAAATTTCAACTTTTGGAAAAGTTCTATTTTACTTTGCAAATAATATAAAATTGTACTTCAACAATATGAATATGTTGGTAAAAATTCATGATCTATACCCCCAACATGTAGTGATGAGATGATGATTCAGACCATAATGGTCTGTAACACTAAGACTACTGAAATGATCAGTCTGACTTGACTGTATTTCGTTCATTTCCCATATAGCTAGGACTAACACCAAGTTTCTCATATATCTAGCTAAGACCCACCCTAAGTCTTGGCAAGCACTTAAGACTGATGAGTGGAATGACAACACCTTTTAATAAACTTTAGCAAATAATAAACAGAACAACCACAATCTGTTAAATAATTATATATAGGAAAATTAGTATTCAAAAAAAATTATACACCTTTTGCATGAATACTTACCATCTGGTAAGCACCTGTTTATTTACAAGTCACACTAAGGAGTTCAACATGTTTAAAATTTTTAAATTTGTTTTCATTTAAAAGTACAAAAGCTATGCATGTATGAAAGTAATCTAATGCAAAGATTTATGCACTGAGTTCTCTGAGAAAATCAATGGAAATTCAACAAAACACCTTTTTAAAGTATGCAAGAGAGAGAAAGTGCCAAAAATTTATATTTCAAACTGATGATATCAAGAATTGTTTTTCTTATTCAAAGTATACACTGGTTAACACATCATTTTATTAGTGTCCTACTTTACTATACACTTGATAACATTTAATCCATGGCACCATTCACTTCATATGTCTCCACATAGAGCACTAGCATAGATGTCATTTGTTGTACATTAAATATTACAAAATTTATTTTTATCCCCACTTAATTAGGCTTTCACACAGTTAGTTTGGGGAAATACTTTAAATGCATTTCTCTAAATAGGTTGTGCCAAATACTTTTATTTTGATGCACATTTATTTTAAAAGCACAGGGTGTATCTCAAACTGCATTAATAAAGCAATGATCATCAAAATATTTCAAATTGGTTAGAATTGCTAAAATAAATAAGTGGAAAGAATCAGAAAACTGAATTTGATAGTTAAATATTCTATAAGCCTAAAAACTTAGGGAATGATTCTTTATTCATGATCACAAAACTGGAAAACAATTTGGCAAAAAGTTTAAAATATTTTTATAAACAACATAATGAGCTCCAAATAGATAAATGGCATAAGACTAAGAAGTCATATTATTTAAAAAGCATAAGCAGTATTTGTGCACAAATTATAAAAGAAAATAGAAAATGAAACAAAATAGATAATATAAATTACACTGAATTTAAAATAAAATCAGTGCAGTGAGGACAAGAATTCATAGATCATGGAAGCATTATTAAAGAATATATTTGTAATAAAGGCCTGATACTTATGTTGTATAGAGAATTAGACCAAAAGACACCTTCTCCTCAACAATACAGTCTTCTGTTTATCTAAATGCAATACAATTTTGTGGATGCATCTTCAAAGAAAACATTGTATATCATTGTAAGAAGAAAAGACAAACAGAATTTGAGAGTGACAAAGATGATGTGTGGAGCAGAATGCTAGACTAATTATAAGACTTTTTCCAAGATAAATATTCACATTTATCAAAAGCAGCAGCCCCAAGAAAAAAGAATACCTGAATGCCAACAGGAATACTTCTTCATATATGAAATTTGTAACTAAATCAGAGGAAAAGCTGAGCTAACATATATTTGGCAACAGCAAAACAAAACAAACAAAAAAAGCCTGTACAGATTTCAGAGATTTGGTATATTGCGCCGCATTTATTCATCTGGACCAGAACATTCATAACCATAAAGATTAGTTTGAAAAAGAAATGAAGCTCTAAGGTGAAAAACAAGAACTCTACAAGATTTACCAGCAACTTTTAACTTTTAATTCAATAAAAACTGAAAGGCAAGCGAAGCCTAGAAAGATGAAGAAGTCTTGGCTCAGTAAGAAAGTGGATGAAATTCTGTTTTATGCTGATAATAAGAATTCAAAGCACTTTTATAATGCTCTGAAGGCTATTCTTATGGGCTAAAGACCTTTGGTGAATGTACACTACTCAGTACTGATGAAGCCACACTAATTAGTGATAAAGACATGGTTCTGGAGAGATAGGCTGAATACTTTCTTAAAAAAACATTTTCTACCAAAGCTGAAGCCACTATCTATATGCCTGAGGTTGCAATCAGGTCCTCTTTACAGAATTTTCGACTTAAGAAGAGATTTTAAATGTCATTAGGTTCCTCTTATGTGTCAAATAGGACCTGCTGCTGATTCTATTCTGAGATTTACAAGGCAGAGGATCCACAGCCCATATAACAGCTGACAGAAATATTTCAGATTATATAGAAAAGTAAGCCCCAGGATTTCAAACATGCCTTATATGTCCACTTTTATAAAGGAAAAGGAAATAGATCATAATCACAAAGTGGTCTCTCAGTTATTTTAGGCAAGATTCTTGGCCAGAGTCCTCCTTCAACAATGAACCTTCACCTGGAAGATGTTCATCTATCTGAGTGCCAGTGTGGTTTCAGAAAAGGTTGAAAAATGATCAATATGTTGTTTGTTAGCAGAGTAGGAGTAGAATAGAAGTTTGTACAAAATATTCTGACCAAGGCCTGTCAATCATGAGAGATCATGGTAAAATTTTGCTACCTAAAGAAGTTCATCAAGCATTTTATGCCAATTCCCTGATGGCATGCTTTCATGGGTTCTGGATAATGGATGATTTTTTCATGATTTCCCAGAAACCGATGAAATGTAAGGAGGACTGGATGTTCACTTCCATACTTTTTTAGCATGATGTTTTTAGGGATGTCAGATGCCTTCAACAAGAACAAAAATGGCAACAAGATCAGCGACCACACAGACAGTAAATCATTTAACTTCATAAGACTGTAAGCTGAGACTACAGCAGAGGGAGAGTTAGCACAAAACTTTGTTTGAAGATGACTGAAAACTCAATGCAGCCTCTGAGCACAAGATGCAACACATTCTCTGCTATTTGTGCTAATTTTGCCCTGACAATTAACACCAGCCAATAATGTACTTTCCTATATGAAACTATCAGTTATAGAAAATGGAGAAATTATGATTGCTGTGTATAAGTTTACTCATCTTGGTAGTAAATTTTCCAGGGATGTGCATACAGATGATGAGGTTGATGTACACACTGCCAGGGCTGGTTCAAAAGAAAGGGGATAGAAGAAGAATAGTATTAGGTTGCCCAACAAATTGAAGGTCCAGAAGAGCTGTTGTGCTGACCTCAATGTTGTACACCTGTGAAATTTAAACAGTATACCAGCACCATGCTAAAATATTGAATTATTTCCATTTGTATTGTCTTAGAAAGATTATTAAGGTTCCCTGGCAAGATACAGTACTGGGCATTGAGGTTCTTACTCAAGCTAAACTTCTAAGCATTACACAGAGCACAGCTCTGATGAGCTGGACACATTGTGCCAGATGTACTGTTGATAAAAGACTACAGAGAACTCCTACAAAGGAAGTTCTCACTAGGAAATCAGAAGAAGTGATACAAGGACACTCTCATGGTCTCTTTAAAGAACTCTGGAATTGATTGCTAGTCATAGAAGACACTGGCCATCCAGCATAGTGTGCCCACATCTCAGAAAGTGCTATGCTCTATAAGCAAAGAAGAATGGAAATAGTTCAAAAGAAACATGATATACCAAAATTTAGAGACATCTCCATTCCAAATATTTCTGTAGACTATTTGTGTCTCACCTGTGGTAGAACCATCCATCTTTATATTGGTCTCATCAGCCACCACTGGATTTTGACCCAGATATAGAGATTTCATTTTGGTTCTTTTAGAATGAAAGTCTTTTTCTGCCTTAGTGATGATGATTGTTATAGTAACTCATTTCTCTTCCTCTTCTATATTTTTCCCATATAATAGTGATATTAGAGGTAGTAGTATCTGCATTCATAGTATCATAAGACTAACCTTCCTTCAATTTATGCAACACTCTCTATTTAATATCTTCCCATTTGAAGAGTTATAGAAACATATCTATTGTACTAAATAGCACATTTGTGAAGGTTTAGGATGAACTGATCATACAAGCTACTAAAACAAAGTCATATATCAGAAAAATATAACACATCCTAATGACACCTTAAAGAAAACCAGAAGATATCACTGCTTAAAACTAGGTTTAATAAAAGCACCATATAAACAAAGAGTACTACAGTAAGATAACTATATGGAAATAAGTTTCTATGTCTTCATGTACTGGGACAAAATTTTAGATTGAAATTATAATCAACAATTTCCATAGCTTTTAACTTTTCCATTTTTGTGGCTTAAAAGGAGAATACATTCTGCCTTCCTGCCTTCCAATACAATGTCTTCTGATCACTGAAAATTGTGAAGAACATTTATGCTCAAGGAAGACACTATAAAGTCAGTGTACGCACTAATGAAATTCAAATAAATGACTTTGGCATCAGGCCCAGGGATTTGACTTCTGGCAAAAAAAGTAAACACAGCTGGGTGCTTATAAATTGGAAAGGTCTGAATTCTATTCTATAAACTAATAACTCTTGTACTTCATCAACATGTGAAGTCCAAATCCTTTGACAACTTGATAAAATCTTAAAACAGTACTGTTCACTGGAAATCTTAAAAATGTGATTTTAATGCACAGGGTTTATCTGGATCTAATTCAAGAATAGGAAATATCTGTATGGAATTTTTAAAAAATATTTTAACACTACTCCTTTATTTCTCTCCTATGGTTTTTCCTTGAATGAGCCTTGTCCCAGTGAAAATAGGATTCATGGGATGAAAAATTTAAGAGCTTGAAGGGAGTTTTCAGAATGTAAGCTCCTTGAGGAACAGAGTTTTACTTTTTTTAAAAAGTTTTTCTCATGGTATCATAGGAACCTGATATATATACACAATCATGGTTTTTAGAATTGACTCCTAATATTGCAAATACTGCATAGAAAAAAGAGTTTGAGTGACTTGACTATAGTCACATTAAATTGCAAATTAAAATCTAGGAATCCATGTCCTATGGCTCTAAATCCAGGGCTATTCCCATTGAATTACATGGCATCAAAATGAGAATGTTCAAGTTCAAGTTTCTCTCAGACTTTTTCCAGGTCAAAGATAGCTAGAAATAACAAGATTAATCCTTGATGGAAGTCAGATACCTTAGATGTGCCTGACCACATTCTACATGTCTGACCTTTAGGAAATCATTGAATTTCCATGAACCTCAATTTCTTTTCTTTTCTTTTTTTTGGGAGTAAAATCTGTATTACCTATCAATTGATTAACAAGGCATTAATGAGTAGCTACTAGGTTCTGAGCAATTGATACTGGGAATCCTAATACAATGGCAAGACTTTCTTTTTTGGGGGGAAGAGAAGTTTGCAAGGCAATTGGGGTTAAGTGACTTGCCAAGTCTTCATATTTAAACCCAGGTCCTCCTGACTCCAGGGCAGAGCTTTATCTAACACACCACCCAACTGCTCCAGCACTTTCTCTGCCCTCAAGTAGTTGACCTTCTAACTGGATTGTAGAGGGTCAGAACTCTGGAGAGGTGTACTTGAAACAAGGTGTTAACTCAGTGGAATTGATCAGTGATGGGTTTCTAGTTCACACATATTCAGTATGCTGAAATGATGTATATAAGGGCTGAGGACTGGAAAAGAGAAATTCTATCTTTGACCAGCCTCATAATGGCTGTCCTGTCTTTGTACTTCTCCACTAAGACCAAACACTCGGGCTGATTCTGAGAATCTCCAGAAAGCTAGCCCTAACATTACATTTTTGCATCCAAACGTGCAGCCCTAGAAACACAGGGTCTTGCAAAGCAGGGCACAAAGCAGTTTGACTGACGCAATCATAAACTCAGTGGAGAAGTCTCCCGTGACCCGGAAATAGGGTGAGTATAAAAATAGACAAGCAGGAAACTTTGGTAAGAGCTAAAACAGTCACTTTTGTTTTTTAGCTGAAATGGGGCAAATACTAAGAAAATATAGAATGCATAGTTAGGTTAATAAAGAAGGAAGGTTTGTTGGTAACTCAGAGGCAGATCACTGGGCTCTTAAATATATTAGAGTACACATCTCCTTGGCTCTCCCAGGAAGAAAAATTAGAGCCAGATATGTGGGAACTAATGGGAGAGCAACTAATTGAATATTATACAGCAATGGGTTCTGATTCAATGCCTGAAGAAACATTCCTTATATACAATATAATACAATGAATTTAAAGAATTAAGGCTTTAAAGAATCCCACAAGTTCTATAAAAAGGAAAATTTCCAAGGAAAACAGCTAGACAAGGAAGTGTGAAGAGAAAAAGGAGGAGGAGGTACTGACAAAGCAGCCAAAAAGCATGGAGAATTGGACAAGAGAATGAATTTAAGGGGTGTGGTGCTTCTCACTTTCACAGCTCAGTTAAACCTGAGTAGGCACTCTTAGGGCATTTCCCATCTCCTGACCCTCCCCCCTCAATTTTGCCTTCAAGGATAGAGGAGGGAGGAAGAGAGGGAAGGTCAGTGACACCATCAGCACTACTCATGCAGCAGCTTTGTCTAACCCCTATGACATGATTACGAAAGGCACTAGTAAAGCTAAAGAGGAAGGATAGAATACATCTGATTTGAGAAGAGAAATATACCCTGTGATTGAAGAGTTTGATTCTTCAGGTCAAGAAAAGAGAAAATACACTTCATTTAATCTGGAAATTATCAAAGATCTGAAAAAGGCTTGTATTCTTTATGGGTCTACATTATCTTATGTTAAGATGATATTAGAGAATTTAGCTTTTGAAGTTTTAACCCCTAATGATTGTAAATCTATAGCAAGGACATGTTTAGAATTTATTGTCTTTTTGAGTATAATGAACTCTGTAGAATACAAGCCCAATGGAAAACTGATACACCAATGTGGGTAGAACAGTGGCCCTTAGCTAGTGATAAAATTCAGGCCTTATTAGATATAGTACAGGAGCAACTTGACCAAGGATACTTACAACCTTCTTTAAGTCCTTGGAATTCCCCTGTTGTAAAAAAAAAGAAATTTGGAAAATGGAGGATATTGACTGATTTAAGAAAAGTAAATGTATGGAAACTTTGGGAACTCTTCAGCCTGGACTTCCATCTCCTACTCAATTGCCTAAAGAATGGCCTCTTTGGGTTGTAGACATTGAGGATTGTTTCTATTCTATCCCTCTGGATAAGGAAGACATAAAAGGATTTGCCTTTTCAGTACCCAATGTTAATTTATAATAAATTATATATAACAGATATGAATGGACAGTTTTACAACAGGGAATGAAAAACAGCCCTACTATGTGTCAAATGTATGTGGCTGCTGTTCTTACTCCAGTAAGAAAAGCATTTACAAAAGTTATGTTATTATATTACATGGATAATAATATCTTGGGGTGTGCACCTGAGGAGCAAATGTTAGAAACATGTCTACAAAAGACCATAGAAACACTAAGGAACTACAAATTGCATATAGCTCCAGAAAAAATTCAAAGACATGCTCCTTTTCAATATTTAAGATATGAAGTATACCCTAAGGTGCTCACAGTACAAAAACTTTCTTTAAGAACAGAGAAGTTGAACACCTTAAATGACTTTCAGAAATTGATAGGAGATATCCAATGAGTGCATACAGTGTTAGGCTTGACTACTTATCAGCTGCAACCATTATATGACATTTTAAGGGGAGACACTGCTTTAAACTCACCACGCCAGCTTACAAAAGAAGCTCAAGAGGCTTTGAGAGAGGTTGAACTGGCTATATCCAATGTGATTGCAAGAGTTACTCAAAAATATTTGGATATATCAATTTTTGTAACAAAGAGGCACCCACAGAAGTCCATCAAGGAGATAAGAGTGGGTGAACCTCCCAGCACAACCGGAACAAAGCCTTACTCCTTACCCAGTGCTTGTGGCTAGAATTTTATTAAAGGCCATTAAACGAGCAGTACAATTAAATGGGTTAAGACCTGACAAGATATACACCTTTTATACCAATGCCCAAATTAATGTATCCTGTGAAACCATCCCAGAGTGGCAAATATTATTGGCCACATTATAGGCCAAATTTTACACCCAGGTCTCCATTAAAGATAACCCAGCTATTATATAATTGGCAATGAATTTTTGAAGAAAAGATTTCTTGGGTTCCTCTTAAAGGACCAACTATCTTTACAGATGCATCCAAACATAACATTTGTGTTGTACTTTCATGACTTAATTATAAAGAGAGTAGTCAGGACTCCTTTACACAATCTACTCAGCAGAATTAACTGTATGCAATCATTCTATCTTTTATTATCCAGGACATATAAATATAATATCTAACTTGGCTTATTCAGTAGGTGTTGTGCAAAGAATTGCCACAGCCCAAATAAAATTTGTAGCTTCTAATATATATTTGCTCTTTAAGGAACTTCAAGAGCAAGTGAGAAAGCATCCAGTTAAGATTTATATCTTGCATATCCACTCTCTTAATGGGCTTCCAGGTCCTATTTTTGATGGAAAATCAAAGGCTGATTGCCTTCTAAGCATGTTAGCCAATACTCCTTTATATCAGGCAGCCCAAGAATTTCATTCTAAATATCATCAGGCTGCTTGAGCTTTATGTTTACAATTTGGGATAACAAAAGAGGAAGCTAGAAACATAGATATATATATACAGCTTGCCTTTCTTTTCATGCTCCTAACACTCCCTCTTGAGAAAAACCCTCTTGGCTTAAGACCCAATGAAATTTGGCAAATGAATGTGACCCATTATAATTCTTTTGATTGTCTGTCTTTTATCCATGTTGTAGTAGACACCTTTTCAGGATTTAGTTTTGCAATATCAGCAGCAAAAGAGACACTTTGAGTGGTCACTGAATTCCTTATACAAGATTTTGCAATCATGGGTGTGCCACAAACAATAAAAACAGATAATGGACCTGCATATACTTCTAAACATTTTGCACACTTTTGTGCACAGTATCAGATTTTACACACCACTGGCATACCTTTTAATCCTTGAGGGCAGATGATATTAGAGAGGAGAAACAGAGACATTAAGACACTCCTCCAAAAGTAAAAGAAAGGGGGAGTCATGGTAACCCTAGAGAACTTCTAAATTTAGCTCTTTACACCATTAAGTTTTTGATTTTTGATAAAGATGCACTGGCTCTGGCAGACAGATTTTATAACCTATAGGAAAGGCAGTGTCCAGTGCGAGTAGTTCCATTATCTTTAGATAATTGCCAGGTGATGTGGAGAGATCCAGAAAGTGCTGAATGGAAGGGATCAGATAGAGGGAGAAGGTTTGTTTGTATCTCTACAGATGGAGAAGGAATCACATGGGTGCCAACGAGCCATATTTGCCTTGTCCATTGGAGACAAAGAAAAACCTTGAAACAAAGGAAAAGACCCCAGAAACATCAGATGGTTCTATCTATAACAATGTGTGCCACTGAAAGAGCATGGTTGTTAACCCTATGTGTATGACAATTGACTTGTGAACATCAAAAATTGTCAATGAGACTTCAAAATCTGCAGGAATCACTGGATTTCCTGACACATGTAGTAATGGACAATAGATTGGTTTGGAACTATCTCTAGGACTTATGGACATGTATAATTCCTCATGTTGATTCATGTTGTTTGTTATATCACTACTAGCTTATGTTATGTCACTATGTGCTTATGTAATACCTCCCATGCTGATGGATTTATGTATAGCTGTTTCAGGTAAAACCCTTCAATCCAGAGGAAACTTGCTAACAATATCTGGTTTGGTGTTCTCATTTCCTGAGAAGTCAGGGAGGGCATGATCACCTCTTTTTTTGTGTGTTTTCACCTCCTTTCCTGAGAAGTCAGGGATTACCTGTGTTCTAAAACAAAAGAAAGCAGGTGATGTAGAGCCAAAACTCTGGAGAAGTATATTTGAAAAAAGGTGTTAACTCAGTGGAATTGATCAGATGATGGTTCTGTAGTTCACATATATACTTAGTACTTTGTATGGTGATGTAATGGTTCTCTAGTTCACACATATTCAATATGCTGTAATGATGAATTATACTAAGGTATATAAGGGCTGATAAGGACTGGAAATGATTCATTCCATCTTTGACCAGTCTCATGGTGGCTCTCCTGCTTTCATCAATTCTCCACTAAGACCAAGGACTTGGGCTGATCCCGAGGATCTCCAGAAAGCTAGCCTGAACATTACACTGGACAATACAAGGAGCCATATAAATTTTGAATAATACCATTACCATGGATTGTGATCCCTTTCCAGTGAGTAAAAGGATTATTTATTAATTGTATTTCCCAGACAAAGACAAGAAGTGGAAAACTGAAAGGATATATGTGTGTATATGGCATGCATGGAATAAAATGCTCATGATCCTGGATAAGCATTTATGTTCTCATAGCTAACTAGATGGGGGATGTAAACTATTGTCTGGGGCGAGCTAGATGAGTTAAATTAGGTTGGTTTTCATTCAGTAACAAGTTGAATAAATGTTAGCCTCATAAGAAAGTCCCAACCTGAATGGATTATCCATGGATATTTTCAGGAAAAACAACCACCATGAAATGTTTCTTGTGTTATATAAATATGAGATTTTTTTTCCTATTTTAATGTTACATACTACAATTCTATTAAAATCTTACCATATGCAGAGAATTATTCTAGCAGTTATAGTTACTCCATTCTTGAGGTCATTAACCTGACTGGGGAGATGACTAGAAGAAAAACACATGCTAATTCCAAAGTAAATGTTAATTACTATTTCAAGTTATTTAAACAATTAATAGGTCATTTTTCATTCTATGTTACTGATTATAATCTCTCCCACTGCATCACTATACTGACATCTTTCCTCCTCAGAATCTAGTCAATGAGCCACTGTAGACTTTCCCAATTCTGTTATACCCTTCTGATTTCAGTTTAATTTCTACCAAAATTAGCAGATAGTAAAGGTTCTGATGATACTGAATCATTCAGTAGAAAGTGAGCCAAAGAAATCCCCTTGGCAAAGTCAGGGGAACATGAGCTGCTAGAAAATAGAAAGGGGAAATAGAAATTGTCCTGAATGAAAGAAACAAAGTTGAAACAAGATTACACAAGAGCCTGTAGTAGCGTGACCAGTGGGTCATATATTGGACAATAATATAGAAGGTTAAGGAGAAATTAATTGCTAGGAGTATAATTCAGGTTTTAACAAGGATGGGCATGAATGAATGATTAGTAGTAAAAGTAGCAATCAAAATCAAAGAAACTATCTAGCCTAACACTATTTGACTAAGCATCTTCTCTTCTCCAAGTGAAATATCTCTATTCCTGAAGACAGGTCTCATATGCTATTGTTTCAGGCCCTTTACCATCTTGGCTATCCACTTCAGCGTGGTACCTCACTTATATACATCACTTTTTAAAATAAGTGTGTAGAAAAGACAACAATACTTCAGATATTGAGTGATGTCATGCTGTCACCTTGTTTTACCTGCTTCAGTAAACAGCTTAGATTAAAACTTATATTAACTTTTTTTTTTGCAGTTTTGTAGTTGATATCTTTATTTGCTGGTGAAACACATTCTATAATTCTTGGAAAAAATCATTAGATTTTTTGTTAGTTATAATTTTAATTTTAAGTTTGGTTAATTTTCTTATAATTAAAATTTTGATAAGAAATTAAATTATAATTGGATAAAACTGTTTACAATACATAATTGGAAATATTTACCTTCTCTCAATGAAGTTCAAGCCTAAAGCTACAATTCTGATCTGAGCTGGTAGGTATTCTAGAAATGTATATGTACTAAAGAGAGTCATATTATATTCAAAGTCCTTATAGATTAACATAAACATATTGCTCATCAAAAAGAGATAAGTAGGGACAGCTATGTGATGCAGTGAATAAAGCACCAGTCCTGAAGTCAGGAGGACTTGAGTTCAAATGTGGTCTCAGATACTTAACACTTTCTAGCTGTGTGACCCTGTCACTTAACTACAATTGCCGCAGGAAAAAAAAAAGAGATAAAAGCCAAAGTGAGGTGATTCATCTTAGGCATTTTACCTAAAGGGGCCTATCCCAAAACCCCATTAATTGTCTTGTGCATAAATGCCCAGGATCATAGTATATAAAAGTATTCATTGGTTAATAACAAGATAGTTCCAATGCCCATATTAGAAACATATATTAAAAGATTTGTACAGGACAGGGAGTCGCAAGATGGGAGCTTGAGTTAATTATTTAGTTAATCAATTATTTCTTGAGGTCACTAAAGGTGATGTCAGTCACTGGTGTCCAGTGAAACATTTGAATAAATGAAGGTCAAAGATATAAATTCAATACCAAATTAATTGATGAAGGAAGAGCAATAGTTTATAAAACCTAAGAAGTTTTGGAGATCATAACACATGGTAGGAATTTCCCATAATGTGCTGTGCCTTCAATGGATCTGTTTTCACTGTCAGTCTATTAGATGTCCTAGGAATCCCTAATTTAACTGGCTCTTCTTCAGTCTAAAAAGCAACTGATATCCCTATAGGCATTCAGAGATGATGTGAGCTGTATGAATGAGGTAGCTAATATCTAAGGCCTAACTAAGAATATTCAAGAAACTATCACTTCAGGTCCTAAAATATATGGTCTATAAAGTACTAGTAAACAACGGGAACAACCCAGAATCTTATGAGCACCAAAAATAATTATGTGGGCTCCAGCAGGTCTTTTTTATTTATTCATAGACCTTCCATGTACCCACTACAAAAGAATCCAATTTGATAAGGGAAAAAACAAACAAACAAACAGAATGGTCTAGGTAATTGATGAGAATGAAGATGAATGGTAGAAAATGATCATGGTGTACAGTAATGGTCTTCAGTACATAGTATAAATATGTACTAAAGAAAAATACTTTTATTTTTAATAGATGACATGAGGTTTTTTGTTTGTTTGTTTGTTTTGGCAACAATTAGATAAAATCTTTCATGAGATTTATATCTAGATCCTGGTCTGGAGCACAGTGGATTAAATCCTTAGTCAGTCAGACATGGTTGATCATTGGGTATATTTTTCAATAGAGGTTTATGTTGTGAATCATTTACTTGTCATGACAGACAGAGTGCCAGAGAGGCTTTAGTGTTCCTAATTCCAGCAATATTATTTTTTGTTTGTTTATTTGTTCTTTTCTCTTTCTTTCTTTCTTTCTTTCTTTCTTTCTTTCTATTTCTTTTTCTTTTTTCTTTTTTTCCCCTGAGGCAATTGGGGTTAGGTGACTTGCCCAGGATCACACAGCTAGGAAGTGTTAAGTGTCTGAGATCAAATTTGAACTAGCTCCTCCTGATTTCAAGGCTGGTTCACTGAAATTCAGTGCACCACCTAGCCGCCTTCTAGCAAAATTCACTTGACGATCAGATTATGGATGAGTTTCATCTATTCTGACCATTGACTACTCAATTTTGAAGATGATGGGAAACAGTGGGTCAAGTTTAATACCATTTGAAAAATTAGGTGCCTTCTTCCAAGCTACTATACCACCCTGTTCTCTGGAAATGCTTTGAAGTTTAACAAGTGATATTCAAATAATATAGTTTACATTATCATGGTTGCTCAATTCATATAGGCTGCTAATCTTTTAGCTCTAATTTTCTCTGTCTAGCAGTTTCTCCACTGCTTTAAACAGCTTTAAACAAATATTTAAAAGTGAGAGCTCAAATATCTGTCCCTTCCTTCTCCTTTCCCTATTTGAATAACTGGGCAGAGAAAATAGAGATGACAAACTGAGAAAATGAAAAAAAAAGCCATTTTACTTATGAGAAAATATTTTCCATTCAAATGAGAGGCTCACATGCTCCAAAGGAAATCACTATTTAAAAGACCCTTATAATAAATAATTATGTTTAAAAATAAAATTTTTAAGAGAAAAAACTATGCAAAGATTACATGGAAGAATGAATAGAGAGATGATTTTTGAGTACCACTTTTGCATATATACTGTCTGTGTAACCCCTTAAAAAGTCATCTGAGTGCCCCCAAGCAATTCTCTAAAATTCTCCAAAATAATGTTATAACTAAAGTGCAGGTTTGCATCAGTGGGGGAATTTTCCACAAGAAGACTGTTTCTATGACTGATAAAATGAGGACTAAAAAGAAACAAAAACAATACCTATACCTTGAGGATCCTACTCTTTTTAAGTAGGACCTCATTTGTCATAAGGATCACTGGATCTTAGATTTATAACTGGAAGGGAAATCAGGAGGAAGTTTTATAACTTATATAAGTTTATAACTCATTTTTCTGATGAGAAAACTGAGTTAAAAGAGCAATTTGTCAATTTGAGTTCACACAGTCACTTAATTGACAATCTAAAAAGGGATTTTGGCTATTGCAAAATATAAATAAACTTCTATGAAAATTCAAATTCAGTAATTAGTTAACATTATAAATTCGAATTATTTCTTCACAAATGTAAATAACATTTATTATTCTTCAAGACAATTTCCTTATATTATTAACATATAGTTCATATATATTGCATAATTTTGCTAAATATAATATCCTATGTGTTGTTGAATATCATTTTATTTTGTATCTTTATTTAAAATTATCCATGTCAAAATCATAGCCAAATTGTGAAAATGTCACACATCTCATATTTTTGCCAAATAATTCAGATTTGGCATTCCCTCAAGTAAATTTTGTGACAAATTAGCCTTAATTTTAGAATTTAATTTTATTTTAAGAATTAATCAACCTGTTTCTTATTTGTTTTTATTTAATTCATCAAATGATTATCTACATACCATTTTGTACCACAGTGTTACACATCATTAAAAAAACATATTCTTAGAAATGAGGAATTGAAGTTTGCCAAAAATATAATGATTCAAACAACCTCAAACATTATATTCTAATAAAATTCATTATCATTAGTCAGAACATCATTCTAACCTTTGGGGAAAAACATATTTAGTTTTATGAACATATTAAGAGTTCATATTTCTTTGTGCTGGATATAAAAGAAAACAAAGCAATGTGCATATTTGAAGTTGTAAAGGAGAATTACTAACCGATTAATATCATATATGTGTATATGTATGAATAATATACATACATATATATATATATATATATCCCTCTAATGCTACTACTGACACATATTCCCAAGAGACCAAAGAAAAAGGAAAAAGATCCAAACACTCCCAAAGATATTTGTAGGAGCTCTATTAGTAGCAGCAAAATAAAATTAGAAACTTTAGAGAATAGATGAAAAAACTGCATTATATTATTGTAATTGAATTTTACTTTCCATAACAAATAACAAAATGAACAGTTTCAGAAGAAATTGGGAAGACTTTTATGAACTGATGCAGAGTGAAATGAGGAGAATAGAGCAATTAATATAATGACATCAAAAGACAAACTCTGATTAATTCCATGAAAAACCATGTATCCCAGAAGACCAGAGATGAAACATAATGTTCATGTTCTGCCATAGAGAAGACAGACTTAAAATGTATAAGACATACATTTTGGACAATTTTATATTTCATATCTTCCCCCCAAAAAAAGAATGCAGAATTTTTTTTTTTAAATTTTGCCTCTTTCCTACATTCTTTTCTAAACAATAGTTTAGATGAAAACTGGATCACTGCTCTGGGATAGAAATGTCATATGGCTGATAATGAGTTCAACTAAAACATAGAGATGCTAAGAAACAGATCAATGTGTCATCCAAGTGTACACATGTACAGATTTTTTGCTTATTTGCAGTGCACTGAGAGAACAACATATGCACAAACTTAATCCTTAGAAACACTAAACAAAAATCAGGTTTACCACTCATATATCCTAGTAGGCTTACATGAAATTTTTTTCCCTCTAGATTTCATTGTGTAACAAAAGACTGTCTAATGCTTCCTGTGTGTTTGTATGAGCCTACTTCTGAAAATAATGGATGATAAAGAATTAAAGAATCCCACTTCTCAATTTCAGAGCATATGAAGAAATTCTCAGACTGCTTAGAGCTTGTCTTTTTTTTTTTTTGGCTATTGAACTAGAAGTGCATGTTTAGAATATTTAGCAATTCATTTTTCTTTCCTTCCTAGCAGGAAAATAAGGAATTAGGCTCCTGGTCGAAAGGGAGGAAACACTAATGGCCTATTCTCCTCACCAAAGTCATTATGAAGTCATAGGCAGATAGTCCTGCTGTTGTTTCTGTCCTGATTATTTTTGTCTGCCTAGGTGAAGCGGTTTTGTTGACAAGAGAAGCCTAAGCTATGACTTGACCACACCACATTCTAGGTCCATTGTGAATTAATTATTTCTAAGTTTAAGAGCTATATTCCAGAAAAAGAAATCTTGGTTTGACAAGTAAATTGTTGTTCAAAGCTACATATGAAGGTTTATTTCATGGTGTAAGCCTTATAGTAATTATATGCACTAGACATGCCTTCTCTTTTGCAATGTAAGCAAAGCAAAAACAAAAAAACAAAAAACAAAAAAAAGGTGGTTTTTTTTTTTCCATTTGAATAATTTTCATTCAACATTTGCTATATCTTACCTTCCTGTTTGTTGTTTTTTCTCTTCAGCCATTTTTCAACTGTCTCAGCACTTACACTTTCAGAAACAAATTCATCAAGTACCTGGGGGTGAAGAGAAAGATAGGCCTTCACTTTTTCATCTGTCAGACCTGAAAGAAAGCAAAAAAAGGAATTAGATTTACACCTATACTGTTATTTTAATGAGATTAAGTTATAAAGAAAGAAGTATTGTTAGTAGCATAATATTTGAGAAAAAAAGGAATTGGTACCTCCCAAAACAACTGAGAACACACACACACACACATACACAAATACACACACACACACACACACACACACACACAGAGTTGCTCTCAGGTACTTTCCCATGTGCTACCTTCGATGACACTTCATAACATAATGCCAAAAGTCTTGCAAAATGAAGTTTCAGCTAAGTGAAGAAAGGAGAAGGGAAGGAGAGGATTCATTGCAGGTTTAAGAGATAAAGCAAAGGCATGGAAAAAGGTTCAAAATAATGATAGGATAAGAAAAGGACCTGGTGAAAGGTCATTTGTGCTTAAAAACCATTTTAAAATTGGGGAAGAACATGTATAGCTGCAAAGTTAGTTTAGAGAACTAAAATTTAGTATGCAAAGTTAGAGGAAACTTTGTAACAGTAGCAAACATTATAGGAAATCCACTTATGATGTTTATTTAACTAGTATGATTCACATATCTTCTTCCTGCATCAGGAAGAGTTCATCTTCCAGTAGCATTCAGAATGAATGCTTCAGGGTCATGAATTTTTTCTTTTTCTTTTTTATTTTTCATTTTTCCTTTTTGATCTAATTTTTCTTGTGCATCATAATAATTTTGGAAATACGTATAGAAGAATTGCACATGTTTAACATATATTGGATTACTTGCCCTCTAAGGAGGAGATGGTGGGGAGGGAGGGAGAAAAAAAAATTGAAACACAAGGTTTTGCAAGGGTAAATGTTGAAATTATCTATGCATGTTTTGAAAATTAAAAGCTTTAATAAAAATGGCTAACATGACATTCCATTTCTCATCTCCTTCTCCCATCTCTATGACTTTATATCAGTCAACATCCATACCTGCCTTCCCTTAGTTGACATGACTTCTTTAAAAGTCACAACTCAAATCCCACCTACAACTACAAGAAGTAGTCCTAATCTGCTATTCCTTGACCTCCAACTGCCAATGCCTTCCTCTCTCAAAATGCCTTGTAGCTACCCCGTATAAGTCTTTAAGGTACCTAGTTGTTTACATGTTTCTTCCATTAAGTTTTAACCTTTGTAGCACAGTAAAACACAAAACACAGAAAACACTTAAACCCCTTGCTTGCTGATGGGTACCACATCACTTCTCAATATAAGAGATGTTGCTTTAGAACTGCCAATTTATATGTTGGTTTGTGTTTCATTAGGTATGCGTTTTAATGCTATTCTCCATTTAAAGCTTCGCATTCACAAAATTGCAATCACAGCATGAATAAGATAACACAGTAATGATAATTGTTCATCACAGCTCCTACTCTATTATCCCAGTGAATTATTTCAATGTAACAGCTCTCTTTAGAGATGGTTAAAAGAACCATTTATTGTAAGAAGAGAATGGAGTAACAAAAGGACATGCTTCCTGATGGCTTCAGGGAGTAGGATGCATTTTTTTTTTTCAATCAGAAAACTTAAAAAACTCAAGAGTGTTAATTAATTCTTTTGGGGCTACACAAGTGCAGTAACTGTTTAGTTTCATTTCATTGTAAAATCATGTCTCTCAATGCAACCAGCACTTAAAATATCTATTTAAAACCTATCTACTCAATAGTTATACAAAGGAACAAATAAGAATTGTATATTCATTCCATACAAAAAAGCCCCACTAGCATAAAATTCAATTTGAGCAATTCTACAAGTAGCCCCAAATTAATCAGATTCTAATGAATCACTTAATAATGAGTTTTTCTCCTGCAAAAATGGGTTTTATTCCCTTGAGGAAAAACATAGGATTTTGTTGAAGTGATAATATATTTCACCTTAGAGCTTATAAAAGTAAAGCTTTCCTTTGATTTTAACATCTGCTAAATTTGAAAGCATTGGCAATTCTTTGAATTTGTACTCCCCGTTCCCTTTGTCTTTCTATGACATTATACTATCAGAACATTCTGGCGAGAACTTCTGTTTCTGGTTCTTCTCTTTTCACTCTCTAAGAAAAATTGTCCATTCAGTGTGTATTTACTCCTTTCTTTTCACATTTTCCCTCATAATTCCTTTCATTTTTGTGACTTTAGCATCTACATCCCTTGTTCCACCATCTTCAATCTCATTTCAACAGCCTTTGAGATGTTTCAACAATAACATCAAATTCAACATGTATTGAAAACACACTATCATTATCTAAGTTTTTCTTTCCTAGATTCACTGTTCTCATCATATTCTTAATTACTCAGAATTAAAATTAGGAATAATCTTTTAGTCAACAAAATATTCTTTCCATATTCTTTTATCATCAATACAATCCTACAAAAATATATTCATGACTTATTATACATGTTTATATCTATATCTATATATATATATACATAAGATGATCTGTTTATCATTTTCCCCTCTAAATATCTTTTATCTTTCTTATCAATTCCTACTGTTAAAATTTTAGACAAATTTTAGACAATTTTTTTATACAACCACTCCCCAGAATATTATTTCTGTCTGATTAAAGTGTTTTCCTTAATAGTTCACTAATATAAAAAAAGCTCATCTTCACACCTATATCCTCTTTTTTTTTTTTTTTTTTTGCTTTGTTCTCCTCAATTATGCCTTTCTTTCAAGTTCCAGCTAAATTCATTTTATAGATTAATGGACCCATCAGCTATTCCAATCCCCTTATTTATAAGAAAAATAGAGGCCCAGAGAGTTTAGGTAATCGAACACAAACCATAAAAGTTAGAAATTGTAAAAATGGGATTCAAACCTAGTCCAATGATATTGATTCCAGCAGTAATATTGTTGCCTGTGTTTTTCAATTCAATTTTCAATTCCTCTATGGAGTTCTTTTTAAAAAATTGATTTTTATATTTTATCAGGAAGCTAATGATTTTTAAAGTTTTAGGACCTTAATATGATAGATGTTGTACCATAGTTCTCTTTTATTGTCTTGATTCAGTTTCCCCAATTATCCTGACCCAGTCCTGCCTCAGTTTCCCTAAGTATTCTGCTTCAGTTTATAATTGTCTACTCAGTCCTGTGAAACCACCCCTCCTTCTTTATCACAGTATTTGATAAGAATAAAAGATCTTATGTTTTAGAATATCAGAATGCCTCTCCCCATCCCAAGCTATCAGAATATCAGATACTTTCTTATCAAGATGCCTCTCCTCATCTCCAGGGTGTCTCCCCTTATTATGTCATCCCCCTCTCCAGAGGCTCACGCTACCCTTTCAGAGTCCTGTTTCCACTCTCAACACCCTGACTCCTCCCCTGCATCAGTCTACCTCCTGAATCTGAGCCATATGTATATATGTCATTGAGAACTCACATTGTTTGCTGCATTCTTGGAGACGATAGTCTCATTCAGTCCTGGGACCAAACCATAGATCCATTTGGTCCCAGTACATCTCTCCCTTCTAAATAAATTATTAAATACTCTCTAATCTCTATCTTGCCTAGGTTTCTCCAGCATTACAATAGATAGAAATATAATATAAATACCTTGAACAATTTTTTTTCCTTTTCTATAAGCAAAATATTATCTCCTAAAATATAATTTTTAAAGTTGGATACACAATATAAATTTTGTATAGAAATATATACATACATGTAGATGTATATGATATATTTTTAATGCATGTAGCATTATATATTTATCTTGTGAACTAGAAGAATTATACTCTGGTTATAAGTGAAAAGTGCTGTGGTCTAAGACTATCTTTTGGGAAATTCCTTTTATATTTCCCTTTCAGCATAAAACTACAAGTAGAAGGCATTTCATTAATTTTACTATGAAATACTAAAATAGGAAAAAACTAACTACAAATAGTAAATGTAAGTGGACCCTTCCACAGACCTCTATATAAATTGATCTTTACATAATGTGAATGTGTCCGTATTTGCCCACTTCACTTAGTCTATTTAACAAAAGTAAGTATACACAAAACATCTTTATATGAATTACAAAATGTACTAATGCATACATATCAAATGCAAAATTATGACATAAAAGATAAATTTAATAAGTATGCAGAATAGCATACAGTTCATATGTATGTGAAGTATGTGATCCCTTCCCCATCCACCATGCCTTTATCATTGGTAGTTGGCTATACAACTATTTTTATGAAGCTACCGAGAGATGTTTGGACTCTCCACTCTCCATTTTTTCTTGTATCTCTGACAACAATAAGCAATATTATTGTTAAATAATTTTTGAACTTTTAAATATCTTGGATCTTTTCAAAGCAAGAAAAAATTCACTCACATGATGAAAAACTATTTCATGGTGAACATTTTTTAGTTTGATCTCAAGTTCTACAGCTTCCCTTTCTTCTTCAATCTTTGCAAGTAACAGCTCAATCAGACCCCTTTTTTGATAGTTCTACTTCTAAATTCAACTTCTCTAAATTATTCTTATTCACTTCTAGTTCCAATTCTTGTGCTAATTTTACAATTTTGTTACTCACTTTGAACAAATGTTCTATCAAATTCATCTCTGTCAAATTCACAAAAATCAGGAATGAACTAGAGCTATACTTTTCCCCAAACTTCTTACACTTGTTTCTGTTACATCTTTCCATACTTTAGCAACATTCCAGATTACCTGATAAGTATTAAAGGATTCCAGAAATCTCTCAATGCCAAACTCTTATCTGTAGTGAGCAAATAACACCTCTTAAAATCCCATTATTTATAATAATGAAATAGTGTTAGTGGAAAGTAAGAATCAAGTAAGGATCTTCTTCTTCTTCTTTTTTTTTTTTTTTTGCAGAACTCTGAACTTTTTGGCTGCTTCAATATCTGCACTAGCAGTGTCTCCTCACATTTACACATTATGAAATCATGAAAGATTTTTAAAGCAAGCAAACTAACCCTGCTTATCTTAAATACCTATTACTTTATGGTACTAATTTACCTTTATATCTTGATAGAGGCTTCAAGCCTTGTCATCAAGTTTTTGAAAAGAATATTTTTCTGAGTCTGGTCTTCTCATAGCTCTTTCTCTTTGTTTCCACAGATAAGTTGAATTCATGCAAGCACTGCCCTTCATAAACTCCTTTACCTTGGGCAGCATCTCTTATTATGTTGTTCATAGTCAATACCACAAGATGAAATTCATATGCTATTTATAAAAAATTTTGTTATCCTTTATATTATTTTCATTCTCACTTAAGTTCATTGGCTTATACTTACAAGATGTTATCTTTTATCCTGAAAAGAATGCTTGCTACTAGTAATGAGGACTATAAGGTTCAGAGGAAGAACAGAAGAGGCACTGTATCATTCCATTGTCTGCAGACATGGAGGAAATGGCTTAGAGGTGCTTCTCAGATTCCTATCACCACTATTTATGCTTCCTGTATCATACAGTGCTTTATACTACAGAGTTTGATTTTTGTAAGGAATTTTTGTGATTTTTTGGGCTGATACAAATTTCTTTCAGAATTCTTTATTTGTAATTTTTTATTGTAAAGAATTCTTTACTGTAAAGTCTAATGCAAATTTATGTAAAACAGGAATAGTCTGTACTCAGTGGCTCTTCTGTGAACTACACCCTGCCTGATTCAGATTTCTTTCTCATAGGCAAGGAAGTGTCTTCCTGTAAAGACTGCGTTAGCACCTTGGATACCTTAGAATCAGCTGGAGTAAGGATAAGCAAAAATTCTTGGTCTTTAGGGATAGAGGTGAACAGGATGGACACAGGACCTTCCTTCTCTTCCTCTACCATCAAAGTGACCCTGGTTTGTCTTACTCCATTCCATAATCCTTCCCACAATTCTCTGTATACACCAGAAGATTGAACCAGCACAGAATAGTGGGAAGGGCCATTCTCCAAGCATATGCTAATAGAGTATTGTCTAATTGGTAGTTAGCCTTAAATGCTTGGTTGTCCAACCTCAGTGCATCAACTCAGAGTTTCAACCCTTTACATCTTCCATATCTGAAAATCAACTTACTAGAATATTGATCACTTTCTATATACATTACTTTGGGTTTTACCTGGACTCTTAAGTGGGCAAAAGGTTTTAAAGCACAAATTTAAAAGTACTAAGGAATTAGAAGCAAAAGTAGCTAAAAGTGAAAATGAAATTCAAAACATGTTGCAAATGTGAGGAGAAATAACCAATAAACAAGATTTTCCCAGAGAGAAAAAAAACCAGAAAGAAAACAAGACCAAAAAAGTTAGTATAAAGTGTCAACAATTACAATATAATTCACATTTGAAGTTCCTTCCCAGATGCCTACTTTTTAACTCTGTGTAGTTTAATGTCAATATAAATGAAAAATGGTGTCAAAAAGAATTCTACTATTTACTTGGGTAAAATGAAAAAGGAAACTAAGCATGCCTTGTAGGGTAGAACAAATATTAATAAACACAAGCAAAGATTTAAAAACCAAACTTAAATATTTCATGTCTCCTTTCCCTTCACTCAATTTAATGTATAGTTAGTTTCTTAGACATTATGATGTCTATATATTTTCCTTACAATCATATGAAGAACATGTGTAAAATTTTAGAAAAGATATAATCTCTGGTGATTACTACAGAGCAAAAGAAAGGAATAAACATATTGCTCAGATGTATATGACATCTTTATTAAAAAAGGATCATATACATAAAAGCAGGAATAGTAATAATAATACTGATGACAATGCACATACATACATAAAGCCTTTATTGAGAAGGATTAACATTAACTGGAGACTAAACAATGCAGAAGAATATGTAAATCAAAGAATAACAGGGTGGAAAAAAAGTATTATTTCATTGAAAAAAATAATGAGACAAATTTTTTTTTGAAATGCAGCCAGCTCAATCCTCTTTTAAATTTTTTTACCCACAATGAAAAAGACATGAGCTAGAAATACACAAAAACCCCAAGAAAAACCTAAAATCATACACACACACACACACACACACACACACACACACACACACACACACACAAAACCCACCAAAATATACATTCTCAAAATTAAAGAGATTAATAAAATTGAAAGAAAAATCACTAAGCTGACTTAAAAATCCAGAAGTTTTTTAAAAGACCTTCTTGTTAACAGAATTTTAAGGCAAAAAAAAAAAAAAACTTTAAAAAGAAATACACAAAAAGGAGAAATTGACACAAATGGAAAAAAATATTTTAGCTAGATGCCAACAAAACTGATAACTTAAAGGAAACAGATAAATACTGACAAACATATAAAATATTCAGATTAGCTAAAGGAGAAATAAAAGAACTCAATCTAAGTAGGAGGGGAAAAAATAAGTTACATGGAGCATAAATAGTCTCTCAAAAGGGAAAACAGATAAATTTTCAAACAGATTATCAAACACTGAAGGATTTATTCACAACACTTTGTCCAGAGAAAAGGATATAATGGAGGACATGCTCCCTGCTCATCCCCTCTTCGATTAACACACTGGGATAAAGTTCCAATTTCGAGTCTTAATTGTTAAAAGAATGGCATACTGATTCTCAAGATTTATGCAGTTTTGAATTCTGTATTGAAAATGACAAAGTTCATTCAGTATCTTTGTGTATGTAGGTGTTGGGGTTAACATTCTGTAAACTAAGTTTACCAAATGTCAAATGTTAATGACTTTCAGTAGTCACAAGGTGGTTCTGAATTTATACCAAAGATTCACAGAAGAAATAATTCATGTTGCCTTGTCAAACCTCACAATCATCTAATTTTACTATTTTCACCCTTTCTTGATTTAAGGGAAAAAAAGGGAAGATAAAAAATGCAAACCTAAATCATAAAAGAATCATGCCTTCTTCCTGCACATATTTTATATCAGAAAAATCTTATTTTTTCTACCCACATACATTCCTTATGAAAAGGGGCTTGCCCATGACCTAAAAAGTGGTCTTTTAATGAACCTTGATTTAATATCCTGCCAGGATTCTGACCTATGTGTTCTGTTACTTATTCCATATGAATTAATAGCCTGAGGGATTCTTCAGTAACTAGTTTTATAGATATAGAAGTCCCTCCCTACCACCAGTGAATTCTTACTTTTTATTTATTACCTCTAGTTTTGGTAACTAAACACAGACCAAATTCATTACACATGAAGAGAATATCAATGAATGTTTCGCTGAATGTCAAAAGAGACTAAAAAACACATGTTGCTTACAGTGATAAAATAAAGGGTTTTTTTAAACTAATTATTGGCAATAACTAAGAACCACCTTTAGAAAACTAGATCACATTCTCTCAGTCACTCACATTGACTGAATTCAATTTAAAAGAGAAAAATGAAGCAATTATCCAAGCCCAATTTTGGTTTCAGTAAAATGCAAGGCAGTTTCTTATTCTATTTTTTTAACAAGAAAAAATTATAAAGGAAACTCTTCATGGAAAATAAAAACTGGCTGTTTTTTAGATATAAATATATAATATATATATATATGTGTATATATATACATATATATATGTATATATATACACATATATATAATTAGAAATAAAAAAGGACTGTGTTAGGTCTCAATCTAAGTCTAAATGTTCTACAGAATGTATTGTGTACTTCCATATCATTAGGACTAAAAGAACTGAATTTTGAGATTGCCTAGTTAAGCCTTAATATAAACAAAAATGATTGACTAAAATTTTAAAAGAGAAGAAAAGTCTATCACAAAGTATTTACTAATCACCTACTATGAACCAGTACTAGGCTAAATGCTATAAAGAATTCAACCATCTTTATCAACAAAAATACATATTTTATTTTATTCATTCTTTCCTATGTGTTATGTTTATCTATATACATATATGTATCTATATGTATAATGCATGTATGTATATTTGCATTGTGCACATATCAATATAAACAAATACATATATATCACAAAAGTCCATATAAACACATAAATATACACAAATCAATACATGTACAAAGAGACAGATGAAAACTAAACATAAGAAAAATATAAATAAAAGCAAACAAATTAAATACATGATAGTTCTAAAGGAAAGAAAGCACTGACAGTAAATATCAGTAGAAGACAATGGTGCTTGATTATATCTTGAAGAATTCAGTAGCCTAGATAGAAGTAGGCTAGTGCAAAAGGAGATAAAGCATTTTCTGAAAAACAGAAAGAACACTAATTTGTCTGGATCTTTAGAGAGTGAAGTAGGTGGGTAAACATACAAAACCAGGAAGATAAACTGAGACCACTTCATAAAAGACTTTGAAGGTTTAACATAAATCTAGCTCCATTAGCAGGTCACTGCAGTTAACTAGTTAAAGGAGTGACATAGATCTTTGTTCAAGGAAATCACTTTGGCATCAATATGGAGGATATACTGAATATGGAGAGATTTGAAAGACGGAGATCAATTAGTAAGTTCTGATGATGGCCTACCAGGGGTCCTCAAACTTTTTAAATAGGGCGCCAATTCACTGTCCCTCAGCTTGACTATAGTCAGGGGCCAGACTATAGTAAAAACAAAAACTTTGTTTTGTGGGCCTTTAAATAAAGAAACTTCATAGCATTGGGTGAGGGGGATAAATGTCCTCAGCCTGCGGGCCATAGTTTGAGAACCCCTGACCCTGACTAAGATTGTAGCTGGCAAAATAGAGCAAAATTATAAAATGGGATGAATTGTACAGAGTTAGAAAGGCAAAACTAGGTAAATGATAGCTTACCAACCTGGAAAATGGTGCATTCAAAAGAAATAATGAAGTTGAAAAGAGATGTTTTTAACATACTGTATTTGAAATGCTTTTATAACATCCAGTTTTAAAAGTTCATAAAATATCAGCTAGTGATGTAAACCATAAGTTCAAGATAGAGACTGGATCTGGATACATACATACATATGGAAGAAATGGAATAGAGTTAATGAGGTCAAAAAAAAAGTAGAACAGGGAGCCAAAACTTTGGGAAACACACTTAGGGATTATGATCTGGAGGATGAGCCAGCAAAAAAGACTGAGATTGTGTGATTAGAAAGTAGGACAAGAAGAAAGTAATGTAAAAATACATTACTTTTTGTAAATTACCTTACATACATTATCACATTTTATCTTCTCTAAAAAGTAAAAAAGTAGCTAAAGTAGCTACTACTAGTATTTTATCCTCATTTTGTGAATGAAAAATATTGAGGTCAAGAAGATATTTGACCTAGAACAAACTGGGGTCAGAAGTAAGATATTCTATGGTGTCTCTAAAGAATCTGTATGTAATACATATTGATTTTAAAAGTGTTCATTTTAGTAAAGTGAATTTTTAAATACATGATACCCACTGTTCAAAGGAAAGTACTGAAGTACTGTGTAGAACTGGTGACCTAATCTGAAATCAACTGTTTTATACTTTAGTTACAAAAATAAGGTATCTAGAGATATAAATAATTAAAATTTTCTGGGCTACTAAAAGTCAAGTACCACCTTGAGGGGGGCTTGGAAATGTCCACTATATTCCAAAAACCAACATATGTATGTGTGTACTTATATATACATATATAATAACATTCAAAATTCTACATAAAAGTTTTTTTTAACAAATAGTAAAAGTTCTCATATATCTCTATAAGACAAATTCAGTATTAATTATTAATACAGGCAAGTTTCAGTATCATTCAACAACCTAGTTAAGAAATTATATAATATTTGTTCATTCTGATGGAAAGAATCAAATAATAGGCATATGTAGAATATAATCCACTTGGCTGGCTGGTGGCAGACGAAGAGTTTTCAAAGGATAAAGCTACGAGTGAGAGTTCAGTGGACAACCAGATTCATCTTCATCTCACACCACTGTGGTTGGTGGCTGGCTCCTGCACGCCCCCCACTGAGACCAAGCTGGTCTGAAAGACTCACCAGAAAGCTAGCCGAGCCCCAAGAGAAGGAAACAAGAGATTCATTCCATCTCTGTGCTGGTTGGAGGCTGAAGAAAACAGAGGCAGAGGCTAACAGACAGAACCTTTGGATTTGGAGATATTCAGAGGGCCCTAAGCTAAACCGGCTGTGTTTTGAGAAAAACAAGAACTCCAACATTTGAACTCCAACATGTATATAATAAAAATTTAGATGAACTCCCAATTAAAAAACACAGTGCTCATTATTTCTATTCTGAGATTCTAAAATATTCTCATTGCCTTAATTAATTACTCATCAATCCATTAAATAGTTCTAGTTGTTGTTCACTCATTTCAGTTGTGTTTGGCTCTTTGTGATCCTATTTGGAGTTTTCTTGGAATTAATAGTAGAATAATTTGCCACTTCCTTCTCTAGGTCATTTCACAGCTGAGGAAACTGAAGCAAACATGTAAAATGACTTGGCCAAGGTCACACAACTAGCAAGTGTCTGGGGGTGGGTAGAGCAAAGATGGTAAAGAGCAGACTGGGCTAAGTCCTGTCCAGTTTCTCTTAGTAAAATCAAGCCTTTAAATGGATTTTGGAGTGACAGAACCCACAAACATTTAGAGTGTAATAATTTTCCAGCTTAAGATATCTTGCAAGGACTTCAGAAAAGGTCTGTCTCAATTGGGCAGGGGGAAACATGGCCCAGTGCAAGTGTAGTTCAGGGAGGCCCAGTTCAAGGAGGTTACCCTGGGGAAGGAATACACTCTTACCTAAAATATAGCAACATTGGCTACTCTGTACTTCAGAAGACCAGTGGTCTAGCAGAGCAGCTGTGCAACCTCCAATGCAACTACAGAAGGCAATAGCTAGCCCCTGAACCCCCACCTAATAGATAGGACTAGGACTTGGCCAGGATCACCTGGTGCAGTGGGGAAGCCTACAGCAGCATCTGCTCATTCAGTGAGATGTTCCTGGCCCCCTAAAAAAGAAGTTTGGAACAATCTTCCCTGTGCTCTCTGAGCAAAGCTCAACTTTTAAAATGAATAAAAAAGAACAAAGCCCTTTGACTATAGAAAGCTACTATAGAAATAGTACACACACCCAGAAGAGGACTTAACAAATAAGTAAAATGCCTTTAGATGAAGACTCAAATGGGGACATGAATAGGTCTCAGGTGCAAGAGGCTCTCTTGGAAGAGTTCAAAAAAGATCTTAAAGGAAAGAAGCAAGAAAAATGGAGAAAAGATATGAGAATTATGCTGGAGAATTATGAAAGTTTGTGGGGGAAAAAGACATAGCTTAAAAAAGGAAGCACAGAAATTGACTGAAAAAACTTTTTTTAAAATGAAATTTGGTGAAATGGAAAAAGAAAACTACTCCTTAAAAACCAAAATTGGCAAAAGTGTGGCAGAAAAATCCACTGAACAAAACAACTCCTTTAAAATACAATTGGCCAAATGTAAAAGGACATAAAAAAAAAAACTAACTGAAAAAAATTCACTAAAAATTAAAATTGGAGAAATGGAAGTGAATGACTTATTAAGAATCATCAAGAATCAGTCAAACAAAACCAAAACAAAAATGAAAAAAATCAGAAGACAATATAAAATATCTCACTGGAAAAACAACTGATTAGGAAAATAGATCCAGAAAAAAAAACAATCTAAGAATTATTGGACTGAAAGTCATAGTGAAAAAGATACATTGGACAACATCTCTCAAGAAATCATCAAAGAACACTGCCTGGATATCCTGGGGGGAGGAGGGAGAGGAAATAGTCATTGAAAGAATCCACCAATCACCTCCTAAAAGAGGTGAATGAAAATAATTATTTAAAAGGCATTTTATTATAGTATTACATAAATAACCAAGATTTTTAGTCATTCTGAAGGTACACTAAAAGCATGTGTCTATGTTTCTTCATTGTGATATGATAATGCCATTAAGTCAATTGTTTCCTTGTTCAAAACATCAAATTCAAAACCCATATACACAGTTTTAGAATCCTTTTCAAATTAGACTTATTTTTATGCAATTAAGAATATATAGAAATTAATATATCTTTTTAGCAAACAAATGAATTTCCAAATATCAAGAATTAAGAAAGGTCAGATTTATTCTTTTTCTTTAATCAAAAAAAATTCTATAACAAGGAAAGAACTTACAATAATTCTATAACAAGGAAAGAACTTACAATAATTGTGAAGGGGCTATTAAACCTCAGATTCATTAACTTTTTATTAAAAATATTTTGGTAGAATACTACAATACAATCAATTTCCTTTTTCAATCATATGCATTTTATTTTATACATCTAAAAACGTTATTTTCAGAAGGGATTAAAAAAATTTCACCAAACTGCTAAAGAGGTCCAAGACACATACACAAAACACCCTGATTTAGAGACTGAACATCAACTGAAACATAAAATGAGTCCAAAAAAAATCTCTGGGAAGTGAATGAAGCCTAAAGCTATGAATGGTCAAGTAATCAATTTCTCAGTTTTCTCAGAGTCAAATATCAGGACTGCCAAGGTTGTATTCCAAGATTTGGTGAGAAGGATGAAAAAGCCATGATACACCCCCAGGGTGTCTTCTCAAACTTTTTCATTTTTTGATTTGAGAAATATGCATATGCCATAAGGTTGACTATTAAAAATCAACCAGTGAGGATAATTATAGCCTCATTAGTACAATAAAGTTTAATTAGCAGCATCAGGAGATATCTAAAGAGACTGTTTTACTTTGACAATCTCCAAAGAATAATTCTAAATGAGGTCAATATTAGGTTCTCTTAATTCCCAGTCCAATACTTTCCCCATATCTTTCTCGCTGTGAGACCATAAATTTAGCAAGTTCAAGAAATGGCAAATGGTTCTTTCAGATGACATTCTAAGGAACAGAGGAAGTGACAAGGTCAGAGCTCACATTATTCTAGGAAGATCACTTTAGCCACTGAATGATGGATGGACTTACACTTTCTCCTTCTCAACTAAATAAAATACCAAGAAGCTTAGTCTGCCAATCATCCAGCAATGTCTTCTCTTTGCAACCTAAGCTAACATGATCTCTCTCTAAAACACCATACAGCCAAAAAAAGTTCAAATAATAATATACAAAGACTACAATTTAAAGAAAACAAGAAAAAAATTGTAAAAAATTTTTATCACTTCTCATGTGTTAAAATCATTCTTGGTATATCCCATAGTGTTGTTGTCATTGTTTAGTCACTTTTTAGTCATGTCTGATGCTTTCTGACCCATTTGAGTTTTGGGGAAAAGATCCTGCGGTAATTTGCCATTGCCTTCTCCAGTTGATTCCACAGATGAGAAAACTGAGGCAAAGGGAGTTAAATGATTTGCCCAGGATCATATAAGCTAGTGTCTAGGGTCAGATTTGAATTCATGAATATTAATCTTCCTGACTCCAGACATAGAGAGGTTTCTACAAGTGCAGAAGATAGCAGGCCATTACAGTTATCACAATTTAAATAACAGCAATTTGTGTTGTAAATTTAAAGTTTACTGCACAAAATAGCTTTACGTGGTTCTAGGAAAGCTACCCCTATCAAATATTAGGCACTAAAGAAAATGTTTGTTTCTGTTCTCCAACTGTCTTATTAGGTATTTTAATTATTTCCAATTAACAACTCACTTTCTAGTGTTTTCAGTTATATAAAAATGTTTTCTTCCAAATAGTTTATGAAGTTAAACAGTATTATCCCCACTTAAAGATAAGGAAACTTCAAAAGAGAGTTTAAGTGATTTGCCTATGATGATAGAGCTAGAATTGAAAACATAAGCTTCTCCCAATTCCAAGTCTTTTCTACGCTAAAATAATCTCATGTACTTCCTAAAATATTAAGTTCTTAAAGGGTCAGAGCCATATCTTAACTATGTTTACTTCTACTCTCATTGCTTAACATATTAACCCTCACATAGAAAGGACAACAAATTATTTAAGTTAATTAAATTTTTTTAAAATAAAAATGTTAACATTCAATGCTACCTGCAACATTCTCCACATGGCAACTAAATTCTACCTCTTAAACTGATCCACAACACTCAAAAATTAATGATGTAAATGTAAGACTAGTTTGGTTCAGCACCAAATCTGTTATCTCATGATATAAAAATCTTTATGTAGAAAAAAATAAAAATATCAAAATACATTTCAGATCTATATTTCCTTAAAATGAACAAAAGGTAAAACAAAGCATGAAATAAATACTGGATTTGCCTGCCAAGTTTCTAAAAAATGAAGAAAAAAACATAATTATGCTAGTTTTAATTTTCTGAACCATCTTTGATATAGTATATTATTAAAGTGACAGTTAAGGAAAACCTTAAATGTTTTTAATTTATGCATGAGTTATATACCATTCATTTTAATAACTGCCAACTACATAGAATTTTATTTTATAACTTAGTAGGAATTTAATAATTTTTCTTTTTTGTTGGTTTGGATCTATATATTTAATTAGTGAGGGAAGCTCTCCAGTAAATACCTAGTCTACTCTCTCCACCAATGTAGATATTCAGTTTGTTTTGCCATTTATAAGCTTAAGAGATGAGTCTAGGCCAGGTTAAATGATTTGCTTGAGGCTCTTTGAGCCAACATGCCTTGAACTCAGATCTTTAGCTTTCAGGCTGGCTCTCTTCACAATATTCAGCTGTTTCTCAAAACTCTGAGCTGTAATCTTAATTAATTAAATTGAATAAGCTGGACCAATGACAAAACTCTCTATTACAAATTAAAGCAACTTAAAAAAAATAAACTTTAATCATGTGGCCATTTTATTCTAAGGCATTTGGTAAATTGAATTTACTAAATAAATGTCCAATGCATATTTTGTCTAGTTTTCAGAGAGGTGCATGACCCAGAAAATCAGCTTTTTAATGTAAATAAGTATATAATCAAAGTCAAGCCCTATAAATAAAGTTTGAAAGGGGGAAATTAGAACCTGACAATGATTTTAAAATATAAATAATTTAGTACTTCTAAAAAAGGAATTCCTTATGTTTCTTCCACAGTGCCAATAGCACTGGCTACTTATTTAATTTTTGTTATATTTAGGTTCGAACATTTTCCAAACCCACCAAAAAAACAATTTGTTACAACTTCACAACATCTAAAGATCCTCCTATTTCTTACCAATTAAAATCTTTCAGTTCAGTTATGTGCTTGCTTCTAATAGGGATCTCAATTGTCTGAAATTCGTAAGGATTGGCAAAATCTACCATTTATCTTCTTGTTCCTAGTTAAATCTTGTAACCTAAAGGAAATCCTGATGAAGAATATCTATAGGCAATGAATTTTCATATATGAATTTTCTAATTTTTAGTTTTTAAAGACAATCACCAAAACTTTATTCTAAATATGTTCTATATTGTAAAGAAATTACTTAGAAAATGATCCTGAAAATCACATAACATTGAGTTGCTTTAACATATTTTACTAAAATATTTTTAAAAGTTTTCCACAAGTAAATCATGAAAGTCCTACAAGTTTTATGTTTTTGTTTTTCTTTTTAAACCCTTAACTGAAAACACACTCTTCATTTCTGCCTGATGGATGTTTACTATAACTCTAAAGAAAGGGATATCACTGTACAGGAAGTTAGAAATGAGTGACTATACTCTGGGGAAGCTAAGAGAAAATAACCAGTTATTCACGTATAACCAAATATCAGGATACTCTGTAGTTTTAATTCATCCCCCAAGGTGACAATTTGAAAAAAAAATCTTTTTAAAATGTTATACATACATATGAATGAAAAGGACTGATTCAAGACTGACGCTATTCCAACAGTTATTTCTTTATCCTGACAAGACTATCCTTCCAAAATTTGAACTTCTCTGCTGCTCAATAGCCCTTTGCTCAAATAACTAAAAACTTGTAGTCTGTTTGCAATTGCAAGCACACACGTCACACTGTCCCTGAGCTCGGCAGGATTCTCATATACTTCAATACCTCTCCTGTTTACAAGGACGGGGCAGGAAGCCAGTGCATAGTAACACTGTGAGGGCCACAGATTCAGTAGAAAATCAAAACAAAAAAAATGGCTTGGTCCATTTTCAGGTCAATTAAGGGCAACATCTCTTTATTAGTAAGGCTTCTTAAAAGTCTTATATTAATTTAGCAATTATGACCAAGTTTGAATCCATTCAAAATGTCTTGTATATTGTGATATGTTCAACAAAAATTATGATAATACAGCTGTAGTTTAACTCAGGCCATCTATTTAGCCAAAGAAAATTTCTAATTTGATAATATATAAATAATTTTGGTTGATAATAAAATAATGAGAATGTTTTTCACATGTGAAACCTATCTCGTTGCACTATATAGGGTATATGCATTAAACATTACCCTAAACAATGTCATTTCTTAATAATCTCATGCATACAAAACCCAGTGAAATGTTATTTCATTTAAGAACAATGCTTTCTTAGAACCTTAACTTAGTTAACTTTAGAACACAAAACTTAGTTTTGTGTGACAGGCTTAAAATTACAAAACAAATTACCATAATTTACTTTTTGATACCATAAAGTCCTTCCATCTTCTAGCACTCACAGAAACCTCTTCATGGAAGTTGTGATGATAGAAGGGAGGAAATAGGTTCCTCATCCTGGATCCCTGGTTATCCTTTCCAATATTTGTCATACTTTTTTTCATTCCATTCCCATGCATTACATTTAAGTTCTACAGTGAGAATCAGAAAACACCTTGCTCTTCTTTATCACTTCCAGAATCTTTTTCTACTACCACCAGTCAATAACTTTTCTACCTTAAGATTCACTTTATCCAAATCAATCACACAAATCAAACACTGATGCTATTTATCTACTACTTCCTAGATTCTTCTCTACCCTTTTTCAAAGAGTTTCAAGGAGTTCAGCTCCTGACACAAACTGTTCCATTCCATCCTGACTTGTTTTTTAATTACAAGATTTCAACAAGTAATGTACCAGTTTGCAAATACTCAATCTCTGCATCTACTATGATTTACGTTATACTGTCCAAATTAAAAAGATGGTTATATCCTTGACTCTACTATCAAAGATTCCTATGATTGCTGATTCTTTTCTTTTCTTTTTTTATTTCTAGCAACTGTTCAAATGCCAGCCTTTCTCTTCAATCCTCCTATCTCAATATCTATCTCCCACAAAGAGAGCCCCATGTTTGCCTTAGCTTCATTCTTATTCCCTCCTTCATTTGTAATTATTTATTTGTAATCTCCTACTGCTATCTCCTATTATTTTTCTTTGCCCTTCTAGTTCATACATTTTCTATTTTTTTCCACAATTAGCACCAAAATAATTCCTCCTCCCAATATAATTTATAGATCTCCTTAACAACTGAGCCATTTCCTGGTGCCTATATCCCCATAAAGGAACAGATTATTTGACCCTATCTTCTTTTATCTTTCATCCTTTTTATACCGAAATCCCCTGCTTTTCTTGCCTCTACCTCTTTTTTCATCAATCTGCAAACCCTTGCAGTCTGGCTTTGAATCTCATCATTCAAATAAAATTTCACTGTTCAAAGTTACCAACCTTATTTTTAGTTACTAGTGTCTACAAGACATCACCAAAAAAGATGGCAAATTAGACATGTTTTCTAGTCAATGAACTCTTAAAACTGAAAAAAGACACTCCAGATTACAAAGTAGTAGTAGAGCAATTATAGCTGAATCTACTGGAAAAGAAAGCAACAAAAGTCCAACAAGGAAAAAACTACATGAAGTAGCATTTGAAAAAATGCCTTTCACTGAAAACTTTCCACTACTCATTTTCTATACTCTAATAGGATACACATTTCAATTAGACCCACAGACTGGTGCTTGCAATTCATTTAGAATTTTTCTCCTGTAGATTACAGCAATATTTCAAAAAGAATATGCCCTATTTCCAAAATGCCAAAATGCGTGGCTAGTTCTATATTAGTAAAGCTATCAACATAACTGACCATATCAATAGCAAAAACAACAAAAATTATGTTATTTTACCAGTGATACAGAATAATCATTTGACATATTTTAATACCCATCCTGATTAAAGTATAGGAATCAATGGAACCTTTCTTAAAATATTAAGAGGTATCTCTAAAAACAAAAATAAGCATTATCTATAATAGGGATAAACTTAAAGCCTTCCCAATATTTAGAGGTGATTCTTTAATTTTTAGATTATTAGATATTATAGCTATGGCAATAAAACAAGAAAAAGAAACTGAAGGAATAAAAATAGGCAATGAAAAAACAAAACTATCACTTTTGTAGATGAAATGGTATACTTTGAAAATTCTAAAACAACAAGGTTGTGAGGATTGAAATTATCCCAACCAAAATAAAAGAGACTAAGGCAGAGTTCTAAGCTAATGACACTTTATTAAAGTGTCTAAGGTTCCCTTTAATAAAGTATACTTCAGATCTTCTTTGTGATGTGAGATTCTTATTTTTATAGGGCTACTTAAAAATATGTGTCACATGTCAATCAATGGCATTATTCTGCATTTGGTACAATGCCCCTGATTGATATATGACACATAAGCTAAAATGAGCAAAATAAGATATTAGCAGGAATCCAAATTCAGTATTTCCACATAAGAAAGATAAGCTTCTTACATTGGGCAAAAGGAAATGGTACAAGCTGGTATGACTTGGTACAACTTGGATGACCTAAGTAGTCATAAAATAATCATCTGCTCCTATTAGACAAGGGATTGGTCCAATGGTAAATATATATTATATAATTTTGAGGGACTTTCTATGGAGATATTATCTCTGCTATGCTGGACCTGGTCACCATGACAAGGAAAAACAAGGGTGAAAGGCCTTTATTTAACTTCCTACAGTTAAGGAACTTAAAATCTGCAGCCCTGGGGCCTTATATACAGAACTTTGATATGATTGTATCAAAGTGATTAATATTGATTGGAATAGAGTTGAAATCCAAATGAATTTGCACAAGGGGAAACAATTAACTTTAGCACAATTCCAGGCTTTAAGATAAATTCACACAAATCATTATCACTTCTATATACTCTCAATTTAAACTCAGTAGGAAGAGATAAAAAGAAAAATTCCACTTAAAATAATTCCAGATAACTGGCGAGACTTACATGAACTGATGCTAAGTGAAATGAGCAGAACCAGGATACTGTATGAGGATGTATTCTGATGGAAGTGGATTTCTTCAACAAAGAGATCTAACTCAGTTTCAATTGATCAAGGATGGACAGAAGCAGCTACATCCAAAGAAAGAACACTGGGAAGTGAATATAAACTGCTTGCATTTTTGTTTTTCTTCCCGGGTTATTTATACCTTCTGAATTCATTTCTCCCTGTGCAACAAGAGAACTGTTCAGTTCTGCACACATATATTGTATCTAGGATATGCTGTAACCTATTTAAAATGTATAGGACTGCTTGCCATCTGGGGGAGGGGATGGAGGGAAGGAGGGGGAAAATCGGAACAGAAGTGAGTGCAAGGGATAATGCTGTAAAAAATTACCCTGGCATGGGTTCTGTCAATAAAAAGTTATTTAAAATAATTCCAGATAATATAAAATATTTGGGAATTCACCTGCTAAGGTAAAACCAGGTTTTATATCAATAATTATAAAATATTCTTCAAAAAAATAAAGACAGTTCTAAACAACTGGAGAAATATTAATTATTTGTGGGTAGGCCAAGCCAATATAATAAAAAAGACAGTCCTAAATGTACTTATTCAATGACACACCAAACTATATGATCTCAATAAGCAACATTGTTTCAAATAGAATTTCCAATTTGAAAAAAAAATTTTTAAAGCTTCCCAAAACTCAGAAACCAAAGCTGGAAGACAACAGAAATCACAAAGGTGAAATTCTAGGAGGTTGGAACTCAGTTGATGTGGTTAAGCATTTAAGTATAACTGGATCTACCCTAAAAAGCAAAACTGGAAAAGCTAAAAATAGCAATTATGCTATATGAACGAGGTCATGTCACCCAGGACTGCAACCCAGAATCCTGACCCCATTGCCAGCCGAGACACCTTTATAATCTCCTTTTGACCAGTTATTCAACCCTACCTTATTGTCTGTAGACTGAGAACTTCAGAAGTAGTTGTAGCCACTGTTCATTCAGTGACTCCCAAAACCTACTTTTGGTTTAGTGAGGCAGGCCTGGTCTATGGCTGGTGGGACCCGACTAGACTGTGCCCATCTCTTATCCCAAGGTGACAGACCTTTCTTGCCAACTTTCTAAGCTATCTTAGGTTGGAAAAGTGTTTCCAATTATCCTTTTGTGGGTTTACCACCCAGAATTTTTTTTAGGGTATTATTTAAAGATATTCAAAGAGGTTCTAGGGAGAGCTCGATCTAGTCCCTGCCTTTTCGTCACCATCTTGCCTCCAGTTCCCAGTCACAAGATTAAGTTTCATTTCTTGTTCTAAGTTAGCCAGAATATTTTGCTTTACAGCTGATATGGAATTGTTGAGAAAAGAATGCATAAATATAACAGGAGCTATTTGTGGATATATTTTGGTCAAAGAAACTTCTTTTAGGAAGGTTTTGGATCACCATTTTCAACCATACTATACTGAAATTAAACTGGATTTAGTTCTGAGAAATTTTCATTGCCTTCATGAACAGAATACAATGTTTCCACCTCCAGCTCCTTGTCCTCATTTATGGGAATTCATCAGTGTAACCTTGAGGTTCCCCCTTACTCCAATGTTGAGGCATCTGGGTAGAGGAGTAAAGAGATGATGACTAAGGAGTGGGAGTCACCAACGAGGTCTAAAGATTTCCTCCCCCACCTCAGTCATATCATCCAACCTGCCTGTGTGATTATTTTTAAATCTGTAAGTTTATAGTTTAAAGAATCCATTTGACGACCCTTTTTGAAAACTGGAACAGTTTAGTCTTCATGAACATATCACCTCTCCTACTGACCATCATTTTCTCAAGTTCACTAATAGCATCTCTATAATTCAACTCAATATCTAAGTTTGACATAATTTTTATATGTTTTCAAAAATCATTTTCTAACAATAATATTTGGTAAAGAAGCTTTGTAATGAAGATAAAAAATATGGCCTACCTTCTGCATATTCAGGTTGACTCATGCTTTTTACTGCACATTAATGGTCCAGCAATTCCTACTTTTCTAAAAAGTATTAATGTTACTTCAATAAAATTCTACCAACTTTCATAATAACAGCATCATAAAGTTTTCAAAGCAATATGCATGTATCATTCATTAGACACCATTCATTAGATCTTTACCTCAAGTTTGTGATGTGGGGTACTATGGCAACTGTTATTCAAATTTCACAGTTAAAGAAAGTCTCATAAAGCTATTTGAGGCAGGACTCAAAAGCCAGGATACTTATGACTCCAAATCCAGCACCCTTTCCATTGTATCTACATCAAGTCCTTGGCCACATGAATCCTTTCTCTCTCCATTCCCTACCAACGATACAGATTGCTTATTTTGTCATACTTAATATTATCAAAGTTGGAGCTAACATACATTTATATTCTGGCTATTTGGAAATAGGGGATTGGGGACAGATGTAGCAAAACTCATCCCTCCCATACTTAGCTCTACTGAGGAAAGTGGGCCCTCTTTATTAATAGAATAGGGCCCTTGAACTCTTCATTGGAAAAGGGGCAGGGAGAATACCTCTCATTGACAGAGCTTGTTATACATATACATATACATATACTGTCTCAGACCTCAATGGGTCTGAGTTGACTCTGGTTTCCTCATGCTGCCTTTCTTTTCTGGAGTAATAAACCATAGAAAGAGATTCTGCTATCAGGTTGATTAGTGTTTAATTATCTTTTCTTTAAAAAAAAAGTACTCTACTAGAATTTGGAGATTCCACAAAACCTCACATACAACTAATCCCAAGTAGAGTCCCAACTAGAGGCAGATATTAAGTTAGGAAGATTTCAAGATTGTATATTTCTGTGAACCTTTAACAGTTTTATGACAATGCCTCTATTTCCTAAGTCCTACAAGAGAAATAATAGCATCTACCTTATAGGATTGTTATATGAGGAGCAAAAGAGAAAATAGATATAAAATGCTTAGCTCAATACCTAGCACATAAATGGGTGCTTAATAAATCCTTATTTGCTTTTTTCCCCACCTGGACTAAAAGACATCTCTATTACCCTTGTCCTTTCAGAAATAATTGTGTTTCCTATATTTTTAGGATTTCTTAAGAATCATGTTTTCATTGTTTACTGTTAATAATTTTTATATGTTTTCAAAAGTCATTTTCTAAGAATAATATTTGGTAAAGAAGCTTCGTAATGAAGATAAAAACTATGGCCTACCTTCTGTATATTCAAGTTCACTAACAAAGGATGAAAGACAGAAATGAACAGACATGGTTCAGTTTATAACATCATATGCAAAAGAGTACTGGCTACTATTTTGAATGGAAGCTTTCCAAAAACAGGGCAAGTTCATTTAATTTATAAAGCAATATTCTAGTATTATAACTGAGTCTCTGTACATTTAGAGATGCTCCCTTTGTCAAAAGTTGTTATCAAACTTAATAGCTGCCAAATTATAGTACTAACGGTTTACCTTAAAATAGGTTAAGAAAGTTTGAAAAAATATCTATCCTTATTCACAATTCTTTACCCAGCAACCAATGAGAGTAAAACGGGGAAGAACAAACAAGCCATATAGGGTCCATTTGAAACTTAAATCAGCTGGCTAAAACATCCCATGATATGTTCTATGCCTTCCAAATGTAACTTTATAAAGTCTTCTTAAATCTATACTTTACTGTAAGTAAACACATTATTCTTTAATACTTGCTGCAGGTTATATGAGAGGTAAAAAAAAAAAAGCCCACATATACTTCATGTTTCTCAATAATAGTCAACTCATAAGGGAAGCTGAGGCTCACATTAACCTGTTAAGTTCACTCCTCAAGTCTAGGTGCAAAAAAAGTTATATATCAATCAAATATTTTCAATGAAATAGGAAATTTCCCACTCAAGGAATTTTACATAGAATTTCTTAATTTTATCTTTTTCTTAAGTGTAGAGGGCTGAAACTCTTGAGTCATTGCACTGAGGATGGTTCAAGCACTTAGGGCTAATTACTGATTGGACAATACTCTATGGGAATGTGCTTGGAGAATGGCCCTTCCCACTATCCTGTGCTGGCTCGATAATCGGTGTATACAGAGAATTGTAGGAGGTACTAGGGGGTACAGTAAGACTAGCCAGAGTCACTTTGGTGGTTGAGGAAGGAGGAGATTGTGGAGAATCTGCTTCCATCCTAGGTGCCAGGGTGCTAGCGCGGTCATCAGCCTTAAGTCACAGCTTCTATATTAAAAAATCACAGCATCTCATATTCTCAGAAAAGCTAAGAAGAATTGTTCTTTATTATAAAGATAAATAAAATGAAAAATTCTAATTTTAAGTTTAGGTTGTTTGGCATTTTTTACTTATATACCTTTAAATATTAAAAAAAAGATTAGTTTATATGGTAAAACTATTTATTTACCTTATTGAGATTTCTTAATACTTTCCTCAAAGTTCATATGTCAAATTTATCTGCTCAATTTAAATGTGCACAAGGAAGTTAGTTAATTTTTGTGGGGATGAGGTAATTCTACCTTCAGAAGAAATTTTAAATGTTAAGTGTTCATTCCAGACTGTCACAGAAGATGCAGATTCTCAGATAGCAAGTGAAGGATTTTTCCCCTTTTTAACATATTAGAACAGACTAATAAGTAAATGTATTAAAAGAGCATTCTTTAAAAGATAATTTTGTTCCATTTTATGATAATAGATTTAATGATACATGGATGAAGTATAATTGAATTGCATTTTGATAATTAAAAAAGTAAAGATATCTAAAAGTGACAAGTTTTTGGATAGTCTTTATTTTTTACATTATCACTAAAATTTTTCACTTTTTTTTTGCTTTTGAGCAAGTTATTTAACTCCCGTGGGTCTTAACTGTCTTCATAAAATTAGAGGATTGGACTACATGGTTTCTACAATCCTATAACTTTTTGTTAAGATTTATATATAAAATATTAAAATTGTGTTTAATCTCACCAATATGTACAAATGCATAGGATATAGAATATAGAAGAATGTATTGTCATTGATCTAAACGAAACAGAATAGGAATGCATATAATATCTACTCTTTTAGTTATAAATTTGCTGTACTGTGACATTTAATTTGAGGCTTCATGTGTGATCTTTGTAATTTAATGATTCACAGAAAGATAATCTCTAGAGTGGAAGGGTCCACTGGACATTAAATACAGCAAAAAGGATACAATCCCTAGAGAATGTGTGATTATCAGCCAACTTATCCAAAAAGATCTCTGTCCAAGCAGCTTGAAGAGTCTGGCCTTTTAGTTCTAATCTGTTGTTGTGACGATGTGTCTATCACACATTTCTGGCCTACTTATTCTACTCACTTGTGTGAGTTGGTGATATTTAAACTTAACATTGCTACAGCAAAGTATTTAAAGTGTTAGAATAAATGTAGGCATATTACTACTAAATCTCAATTCACCAGGCAGAATTCCCCCATCAATTCCAATCCTTCATCTCCTTCAAGAAGGGTTTAGCTAGCTTTCAGCCAGTTCATAGTACTTTAACTGAAGCAATTGGGATTACATTACTTGCCCAGGGTCACATAGCTAGGAAGTATTAAATATCTGAGATCAGATTTGAAGTCAGGTCCAGGTCCTGATTTCAGGGGTGATGCTCTATCCACTGCCCCACCTATTTGTCCTCAGTTCACAGTATTTTTAATTGACTTCCATAAGTTTATAATTAAACCATACATCAATAAAATGAACTTCTTTTGGCAATGAAAATCATCCTTTCACTACAATACCTAGGTTCCTTCATGGTTATTATCCATAGAGATCAACTTTCCCATAATGATTAGGCTGATACTGTCCTATCCCTCAGCCCAGGAAAAGACTGATCCCTCATGATTGAGGTCTGAACCTGGGAGTAGACTTCCCCCAGATTAGGATCAGACTAGATCTATCTGTAGGAATCAGGGAAAGGAAGGGAAGATTAGAACCAAGACTTGATGATAGACTTTGACAAAGGGAATGTATATACTGCTGGCACTTTTCCCATTCATCACCTTCACTTTTTAAAAAAATCTTGAAGAATATGGTTTAAATGTTTCTCCCCAATAAAATTCTGGAACTGGTGATGTGTTTTGAATATTCCTTCTCTCTGTTTTATCTCTACCTGCAATTAACAGCATTTTGCTCCTAAGTTTTCATGTCCTTTAAGTCTTATTTTTTTTTTATTTCATATATTTCTTGAAAAGCATTTTTCCTTTACATGAAAATCCATCATTAATTGTGATTGGTGTATATTTAATGCCTTTATATATTTAGCCAATTCCAGGAAAAATAAAATGGTAGATAGAAAGCAATGACTAGAAAAATATACATTTTAAAAAAATAATTAGAATCTAAATCTCTGTCCCAATATCAAGAATTTTCCTAACTTGGGAGTTCTGAGCTGTGATTACTTTGTTAAAACTTGTTTTCTATTTTTTTTTTTAAATTGTACATAAACTTCTGAAGTTAGCAAAGAAAGTTATACATGTGGATAGTCATTTGCTCCAGGCTGGAAGTGAGTTCAACTATTAGATCTGGGCATGGCTGCTCAAATCAAAGGGACCTCAGGCAAAATTCCAGCCTCAGAAGGAAAGGGAAGTTATGGAAAGGTGGGAACTAATGAAAAGTATATGTTCAAACTTTCTAGATGGAGAAGAAGAAAAGTGGCCTGGAGTAGAATCAACTCCTCCTTTGCTTCATGGCATCACCTATTGACTACAGAACAAATGGCCAGCTCCACTCCACTGGAGAAGTCAGGCAGGAAGTTAATTATCTCCCTAGCTAAAGGGGAATAATTCCCTTATTGCAAGAACCATCAGGCAATAATGTCAGTAATGTCCCCCTTTCTATAGACATCTTTAAAAAAAAAGATAAACTCAGAACTTGGCATGAGAATTATGTCCCTATAAAACACATTTTATAAATGGTTATTAGGTTCACATGTAGATCTATTTAAGATGCAAAAGATGGAAACATCATAGACCAAAGTGCACCATAATAGAATTAATATAAATAGAAAAGAGGAAGAGGGAAAAGAGAAATAAGAGGATAAGATTGGGTGGAGGTGAGGAAGACGAAGTTTGGGAAGAGTGTCTAGTGGGGAAGTAGCCAATAGACAGATGTACTATAAGTGTAAGTTAATTTAACATACATTAAGGGCCTAGCTTTGAGCCTACCATTAGTAACATTGTCTCTATAAGATACGATGTTCAAATGTTCAAATGTCACTAAAGTTGGATACTATTACTATTATAATATTAAAATCATTGAATATTTCATTTTAGATTAAAACATTTAAAAGTATGAGAAGAGAGATATATCAATATATTCTTCTTTTAGATAATCAATGAATGAAAATCCTACAAACACACTCAAAGGATTTTAGTGTTTGGGGTGGGGGGGCGGGGAAGCAATCCATTCTAATCTACCATAGATGTCTTTGTTTGGAATCACATTTAGAGGACACATAATATCCCACATATTCTTAGAGCACTTTCAGGTTTGCACAACAATTTGTTTACATTAAAGGCAAGATGGATGGCAGACTGGCTTTGAAGTGACATGTGATACTTGGGTCACTGTGGACAAGTTATTTTATATTTCTTTGTCCTAGACAATTCTCTTAAGACTAAGGCACTGGGAAAGAAGTTTCTCTGATCCTTACAATCACAGGTATACACATATACATACACACACACACATACATACACACATATACACATAGTTTCTCATCTTTGTTAGATATCAAGTACAGATACTTTTATTCCCATTTTATGTATTAAAAAAGTGAAGCTTTCTCAGTCACATAGATAAAATCTCCGAGGATCAGTAACTTTCCACTACATAACACTTATCTCTCTGCACAACCCCTCCCCCCCTCCCCCCATTAAGATGCTGGAAGATAGGTAGTAGGTGTGAATAAAAAGTAATAATGTACATTTTGAAATGTGGACTATGGAATCAATATTATTACATTATATGTTCCCAATATTTAATATTAATATTTAATATAAACACTTTTTGTGACCTACTTGTTTACTCATGTTTCATTATGCTGCTAATTAATTTAATTACAGAATTCCAAATATAGCATTCTTGACAAGTGATCATCTAGTCCTTATTGGTGACCTTCAGGAAGGGTAAATTCCCTATTTCCCAATTAATGCATTCAACAATGGACTAATTTTTTGGGACTTTTCCCCACATATTAAATCAAATTAAGCCAAACCTTCCCATCTATAATTGTACACTTCCCCCCTCATTTCTCTGGGATGAAGAGCAAGACCGATTTCTTGTCTATTTGATAGTCTTTCAAATAACATGTCTTGCACTTTCTCTACATTTCTCATGGACTAACATCCTTAGCTCTTTCTTTTTTTTTCCCCCCCTGAAGCAATTGAGGATAAGAGACTTGCCCAGGATCACAGAGCTGGTAAGTGTTAAATGTCTGAGACCAGATTTGAACTCAGGTCCTCCTGCCTTCAGGGCTGGTACTCAATCCACTGCACCACCTAGCTGCCCC